>NC_082385.1:7366310-7563810 GCF_031168955.1 Gadus macrocephalus | reverse complement strand
TTGCTAGTAAACCATACATACTATACATACATACTATACACACATACATACATGCAGCCATCAATTAGGAACCATTCATACTTACATACACATTCTGATAGCAAAGATATATTCTTTCTATTATAGGACATCAATCATCTCCTTCTTAAAATAATGTGCACCTTTGTTCTTGTGTGTGGGTACGTTTGTGCGTCGGTGTGTATGTGTGTGTGTGTGTGTGTGTGTGTGCGTGCGTTTGCCTTGTGTGTATGTGTGTGTGCTTGGCTGTGTGTGTGTTTGTGCGTGTGTGTGAAAGACATGCGCCGTGATTGGTGGATGTGTAGAGTTGAACCCTGTGTTTCCTTGTTGCAGGTCACTTCCTCGGAAACAACACGGTGATAGACGTCCTGCGTCGCCAGGGTTACGAGGTGGAGCACACCCCCGCCGGCCAGCCAATCAGCAGGTAAACAGGCCCGGGTCACGTGCCTGCATACTCACACACGCATGCACACACACACACACACACGCATGCACACACACACACGCACGCACACCTGAACTGGTACTTGTGCTACAGACACATACGTTTCTACCCGTGCTCATATGGGTTTCCTTGGCGATGCTACGGTTTTAACGTGCACGTTAAGCATCATTGTAGAAATCGAGAATGGGCAGAGCGGTTCCAGGCTAATACGTGCGGGTTAGGGGCTTTAGCCTTTGATTTCTAGACCTCTTAAGACTTTAATGAAAAGAGGCCCTAAGTAGACCTCTGGTCAACAAGTAAAGACCCAAGGCTTCACTCAAACATCTCCAAAACTGGAGTGTGTATGTTTGTCTGTCCTGTCTGTGTGCATAAGTGTGTGGTCGGTACGTGCGTGTGTGTGTGTGTGTGTGTGTGTGTGTGTGTGTGTGTGTGTGTGTGTGTGTGTGTGTGTGTGTGTGTGCGTGTGTGCGTGTGTGCGTGTGTGCGTGTGTGTGGGGTGCATGCATTCGTGTTCCGTAGCATTTTGGATCGCTACCCCGATAACTCCCAGAAAGGCACTTTAAGTCTGCAGGTATGTTCGTGCCGCGAGACATTCTCTGGTGGGTTCTCTGAACGAGAATGTATGGCCCAGTGGAGAAACTGAAATAGAGTTGTTATGTCTCCCGTCTCTAACGTCTCTCTGATAATAATAGCTGTCCGTGTGTGTTGCGTGTTTACGCGCCACCCTTGAGTTCTTTCCTTTTCAACATGCATTGGTGCGTTGCCCCCGCCATTGTGGTTGACCTGTAGATGAATATGTGGGCCCTGGCCAGCCGTCAGGGAGATGGTGTTGTGGCAGAGGGGAAGTGAAGCAGGTCTCTTCCGCTCGGGTTATGAAGCACGGCGTCTCCCATGGCCCGCCTCAACGTGGGTGGCTATCTCGGCTTTCATCGGGCCCTATCTGTGGCCGGATGAATAGACAGGGCTGTGCAGGCAAACACGCCCAGGAACACGCGCAGTCAGGGTTCCCACGCAGAGTTCCAGATGTATTAAACACAAGCTGTGAGGTGAGAGTGCGTGTGTCTACGCATCGTAGACCCCCGGTGCGTACGCAGTGCTGGAAGTCAGTGGGATGGGGCGATAACAGTGAGAGAAAGGGAGGGAGAGTTAGATTGTGCACTCTTGCTCTTCAACTGCAGTTGGACAGGCCAGCATTAAGACAGATTGAGACAAAGTGCAAGCCGGATTGCAGTGGCTTCCTTTTTTCCAAATGCGATCGTTGCAATAAACTTTTTCGTCACTTTCGCAATTTCGGTGCTCTACCTTTGTGTGTGCGTGTGTGTGTGTTTGTGTGAGTGTGTGTGTGTGTGTGTGTGTGTGTGTGTGTATTCATGTGTGTGTGTGTGTGTGTCTGTCCGTGTGTTCGCCTACAAACATGTGTCCGTCTTCATTGATATCACCAGAGGCAACACAACAGTAAGCCCATAAGCACTTAAGTACTGAAAATATTAAACCATTTCCATTGCTGACATTTTCTAAGAACTTGAATTAAAATCACACATGCTTTTGCTTTTGTAAATATTAACCCCCACCACGGTTGACCCACTTCCAACTGAGGGGCCGTGATCAAATGAGCATAACATCAAACATAGCCTTGCTCCAATGAAGACCGCCTCCTCACTATTAGTGATGAAGTTTAAAATGATTGTACTCCCCCCCCCCCCCCCCCCCCCACCAGGAGGTCCAGACCCTCCGACCCGACGGAGACGGAGGGCCACGGGCGGGACGCCGCGCCCCCGCAGCTGGTGCCCTTCCTGCACGAGCTCCCGGGCCCCGAGCAGGACGCCCACCTGGGGGGCCGCTTCCACCTGGAGGACGAGGAGGACGAGGAGGACGAGGAGGCCCTGCTGCCCCCCAGCCTGGACCTCCTGCAGAAGGCGGAGCGGCGCAGGATGATGAAGAAGAAGAGGAGGAACAAGCAGAAGAAGCAGCGGCACCGCCACTTCAACGACCTGTGGGTGCGCATCGAGGAGAGGTGAGGGGGGGGGGGGGGGGGGGGGCGCTTGGGCTGGGGGGTGGGTGGGGGGGGTCCACACTGTTTAGGGGGGCACAGAGGGAGGCCGGAGAGGCCCCGGTCCACAGCACGCCACTTGGTGGCCCGTATGACAAATCCTAGTTTGCATGGCACAACCTAGGACGGTACGAATGTGTGCCCGAAAAACTGTTGTGTAAAGCTGTTTGGTGTTTGTTTTGGATTGACAAGTTCATATCCCATCACCTGCCACGTTGAGTTGGGGTGACACTCGGGGTGGCCAGTCACATATCTGTGCCATCCCTGGGACACGCCTTGAATCAGAGAGAGAGAGTTGAAACACAAAAAACGAATACAAACTTCAACATAGGAGATGCATAAAGAAAGGTGATAGGTAGAAAAGGAAATCCCTCAAAGAGAGGTTGGTCCAGGTCTGCGTCTTGGTAGTGCCCCTGGGATGAATGGTTTGCACTGAGGGAGAGGAGAAAGAGGGGAGAGAGGGGAGAGGAGGGAGAGGGAGAGGAGAGTTAGGAGAGAGAGGAGAGGGGGAAAAAAGGGGGAGAGAGGGAGAGGAGGGAGGGGTGGAACGGGAGAGGAGAATTGGGAGAGAGAGGAGAGAGGGAGCGGGTTTGGAAATGATTCTGGTGGTTCGCTGACAAGGTGGCAGATGATTGAGGACAGCGGTGAGGGGGAGGAGAGATTAGGAGAAGGGTTAATAGGTGACAGCGGAGATATGTGTTGGGCGGTAATTGAATCTGAATCCGTCTCTGGGTTGGTCTATTGAGCTGAAACTTCCCGGTGGTGCGCTGTAGGCTGTAGGCTAGAGCAGACGGAGTCTCGGATAACTGCGCTGATCTCCCTGCTCGAACACATGCACATGCATATACATACCTACACACATGTGTGCACTCACATGCACATTCCCACATACATATATAGAAACACACACACACACACACACACACGCACACCCACAAACACGTTTATGCAAACCCCCCATGTGTGCTCAGTGTGGTATAGGCCCAGACTGGCTGCTGATATGAAGTGTCTTCAGCCTGGGAAATCCTTGACAGCATCCGGTGTTGGTCTCTCGGTAGCTTCAGGCAGGGACTAACCGGCCAACAAAACAAGCTCACCTTTCAGAGGGGATGAGAAAGCAGGGCTGGATCACAAGGTGTGGTCCACTGGGATGGAACCCCTCTCCCTCCACTTCCCCGGAATAACCAGACACCGGAACACCGAACGCTTTACACAGGCTTCTTCCTGTTGTCCAGATCTGAATCTGCATGTTTTATTTAGGAAAAACAATACTTAATACACACACACACACACACACACACACACACACACACACACACACACACACACACACACACACACACACACACACACACACACACACACACACACACACACACACAGAAACAGACACACACACAGAAACAGACACACACACATTTAGAGGCACACACACACACACAGATAGTATCCAGCGTATCTGTGATTGAAAGGCAGATCTTCAGTTAGCAGGAAATCATACTGAGATCACTTTTCTGAGGAGTACAGAGGAGTACACAGTGCAGCTGTGGATGTGATGGATACTAAAATAGTTATCCTGCTCAAATATTCCATCACGCACCATTTCTCTCTCTCACTCTATCGCTGTCTCATCCTCATGGACTACCATTGTTTTCTTCTGGGGTACCTGATGTTAACAGATCATACGACGAAGGCTGTTGGCGTTCTAGAGTAAAAGAGTACTTTGTCATGGTTCAACCTATCTGGCGTTTTCTAAATCCTTTCAGGGGCGGGCCAGGTAGCAATGTTTTGCTGAGTTAGAAGAGTTAGACACAGACTTCTTGTGAAACTGCTCTTACTGCTGGCGTTTAGGATTCAGCTTTCAATACGAGTTGACAGTAATTTCGCGAGACGGTAAAAGTATTTTTTTAAGATAAATAAACCCATGAATAGAAAAAGAGTTGGAAGCGGATTTGTATACATTATGTCTGCGTTTTTTTCCACGCCCGTCGACAGGTCAGTTTATGTACACGTAAGGCGAGAGGAAACTAACGCGTTCCTGAACTAACAGAGGAGACCTTTGCTGTTTATGTGTCTTCATGTCTGAAGAGTTGATACTCAGGGTGGTGATGTCCCGTCTTGTCTGTGTGTGTGTGTGTGTGTGTGTGTGTGTGTGTGTGTGTGTGTGTGTGTGTGTGTGTGTGTGTGTGTGTGTGTGTGTGTGTGTGTGTGTGTGTGTGTGTGTGTGTGTGTGTGTGTGTGACGGATAAAGGAAGGGGGGGAAGACATAGGGACCTAGTAGCCAAAAAAACATAGTAGTATGTGTGTTTGGTTCTGTCTTTCAGGATTCACACACGCACAAACACACACGGAAAGAAGATAGATGTGGACCTACTCGTGTGTTCAGGCGTGTTTGTGTGTATGCGTGTGTGTGTTTTTATCTATCCGTGCGTTAAGTGAAAGCAAGAACAAAAGTAGACGTCTATGAATATATGTATGTGTTCAAGTGTGTGTGTGTCTCCCTGTTTTTCTGTGTGTGTGTGTGTGTGTGTGTGTGTGTGTGTGTGTGTGTGTGTGTGTGTGTGTGTGTGTGTGTGTGTGTGTGTGTGTGTGTGTGTGTGTGTGAGTGTCTCTCTGTCCTTCTGTGTGCGTGTCTCTCTGTCTTTCTGTGTGAATGTGTATGTGTGTGTGTGTGTGTGTGCATGCGTGCGTGCGGAACGCAGGGTCTTTGATGCGTGGGCCACACGCTGCTCATGTCACCCCTGATTTCCTTTCACCTCGGCGAGCTCACTGCACGCGCTGTGTGATACACTTCATACCCGCGTCGAGAGCCCTGAAAACTAAATCTAATCCACCCACCACCAACCCCCCTCCTTTATTCTGAACTCGCTTCAAAGACTTGAGTCAACACGAAAAGAAAAAAAAGAAACACCCAAGTCATGCCAGAGAGTTCTTTGTCTCATGTCTCAGAGTATCATCAACGGCAAAACCCCCAAAAAAAAACAGCTTAGGGAATGAAAGCCAAGAGCAACGAGAGCCAAGATTTCTATGGCGGCGTAGCCAGAACTCGGGGCCAATCAATGCAAGCTAAATATTATTCGATGCAAGTGCTCTGCCACTGATGGATACACTCGGATTCTCGGCAAATTAACCCCTAAATGAAAGTTACATGTGCTTTCTATGATCTAGTCTGGTTTTCATGATGGACTTTAGGGTTTTCATTTTGGCTATGAAGCAGTGATGCAGGTTCACTTGGAAGAGAAGCTATGTAGTACACTACGGCCTGCCCTAAAGACGCATTTGTTTTCCTTATGCTGGGCTTCTTATGGCAAAAGAGATAGTTAAAGAATAGCAAAAACATTTTATAACTCTGTTGAAATCATCACAGCTCTATGGCTGTAAAAGCCATGATAGAGAATCCAGTTGTCTTTTAACATGATAAGTGCAGTTCACAGATTTTGGAGGTAAAATGTAATTTTCATGCAATGTGAAAATGAAAGTATGATTAAAGTTGATAAAGTTGGTTGCAATCTGCAACCTCCCCCCCAAATGCCAAACAGTGGGATTGATTGATTTGCGTACCATTATTAAAGAAATGTTGCATGCATAAATCGCTACAAATTGTGAAACTGGGACGGTTTTGGGGGAAACGGGAAGGAAGTGACATTTAGAAGCACTCTGAGGGCTCTAGTATATAAAGAAGAACATTCTGGTGATCTAAGTGCTCCCGAGCTCCGGCAGGCTGCAGTTCACTTCGACCAAAGGGATCAGTGATGAGAAGGGATTTCTGATTCTTACACAGAGTACCTTTAAATTACTTAGAAGGGGTATTGCATAACATGAATGATCAATCCCTACATCTAGCTATCCACTGTTGCAATTAGGGAATGTTGTTATATCGTATCAATCTGTGTAATTGCGCAGCCTGTAGCTTTCCAAAGCTATTAGTTTGAGTTCAGTGTGTGTGAGAGTGTGCATGAGCTTCTGCGTGTGGGTCACATGGCCTGGTCCCAGCCACAACAACTGTAGGCACACATCAAACGGAGCTGCAGACATTGTTTAATGACCATACTTAAAGTGGAAGAAAGAGAGAGTGAGAGTGAGTGAGTGAGTGAGTGAGAGAGAGAGAGAGAGAGAGAGAGAGAGAGAGAGAGAGAGAGAGAGAGAGAGAGAGAGAGAGAGAGAGAGAGAGAGAGAGAGAGAGAGAGAGAGAGAGAGAGAGAGAGAGAGAGAGAGAGAGAGAGAGAGAGACTCATACCATCTATCAGTCAACGTTTTGATGATCGAAGAGGAAAATAAATCACCATAAAACAGTGGTTTTTGAAACATACTTTGGAGGTTTATTCTGTGCTTGGTGGTTCTCCAATCCAACCCTTTCTTTCTGTTTGTCTCCCCTCCAGCGCGATAGTCCAGTCCCCTCCACCCCCGCTGGTGCGCATCATCAACGGCTACATCACAGTGCAGCCCCCCCACCGAGGCCCCCTCAGCCCCCACGAACCCCACCACACGCACTCCTCCTCCTCCTTCTCCATCACCTCCTCCTCCTCCTCCTCCTCCTCCTCCTCCTCCTCCACCTCCTCCCTGCTGGTGTGCACGGCGCTCGTGCTCCTACTGCAGCGCTCCTGGACCCTCTGGGGTCTCTGAGGGGCTAGCGGACGTCGGCGGCGGATGTGGGAACGGCACACAAACAGAACAACATGGCTGCTGGACGTACGAAGGGGCAGCAGGAGGATAGGACTCGGAAGAGGACCCGTGGGTCTCTCGGCTGTGGAGGACCGTACCGGGGAGGGGGGAGGGGGGCTGGGGGAGGTTCTCCTGGGGTACCGGGACACCACGACACGCTGGAGAACCACACGGAGGCACTTTCAGAGTTCTGCAGGGTTCTAAAGGAATATCGCGTCCTGTGACTCGGAACGTGCGGGATAACGATCATGCTACATTTTATGGCACCCCCCCTTCCCCTTTGAGGAACCTTCTGGGCCGTACAGACCATATTTGGACCTTATGGACAATCGGTCGACCAATCGGTGTTGGGGACCCGGGGATCCATCAGGGGATCCGAACAGGAAGTGTTTTAGTGGTTCTTCGGCTACGTCGTCGTCAGACATTTACATATCACGCTATAACAAGCAGGACTGGCTCAAAGTCTGATGGTTGTAAATGAATGGGACCAGCCCAGGTCGACACATGATGAGTGACTAGCATAGAACTGCACACCATATATATATACAGCAATATATAGCCAGCCAACATGCAACGCTTTTTACTCCTTTAAACAAGTATTTGACTTCATACATGAAGAAAGAGATTCCGTCTGCATTAGGACGTCAAGCTCTAATCTGATTGGACGTGCTTCCAGAGGTCAGTGAATCCGCGATCAATCTGAGCTGTCCGCTAGAACCAGGATAGGGTCAATGCCAGGTTAGACACCGTTGCTGTACTTTGTAGGAATACATGGGGTGATGTAGGAATGCAAGGTCTATGGCCGGGTCTCCACAGCTACAGTGTATCTGGTAGGAGGTGTCATGGACCTCCGGCCAACATGGTCTCCTGTGGGGGAAGGCCTTCGAAGCAGCTCTAATGCAGATTTGTTTTGTTCTTCATGTTTTCACTGAATGTATCACAGAGCATGTATATGCATGTGTATATATTTATATATATATATATATATATATATATATATATATACATGCAGGAATCATGACATGATAGGATTGGCTTGCTGCAGCCTGCATGGCTGCAGACATGATGCATTATGGGAGGTCCAACATGATGCTGGTTTAGGTGTGTGTGTGTGTGTGTGTGTGTGTGTGTGTGTGTGTGTGTGTGTGTGTGTGTGTGTGTGTGTGTGTGTGTGTGTGTGTGTGTGTGTGTGTGTGTGTGTGTGTCCAAAGCATTTCCTTTAGCTCTTAGTTCTCCGTCCAAGTGTTTTTTTTAGGTCACTTTCATCATTTCTTCTTTCAGAAGAATTTGTTTTCGTAATCCAAAAAATAACATGAGGGGAATTGTACATAATTGTATCTACATTTTCTAGATGTATTTTCGAAAAAAATAATCCAGACTTCTGTGTTGTTTATAAATATATAGCTATTTTGGAGATTAAATCAGGAAATAACTACCTTGGCCCATGTGTCCTTCTGAGGTAGGTCGTGTTGCGGAGGGAGGGAAGGGAGCTTGTATTGTTTCAGTGTCCGTGCTCGTGTGTGTGTGTGTTTGTGTGAGTATCCATGTGTGCGTGTGTGTGTGTACAAGTGTTTTATTCATAATTGCATCTGTGCTGAAATAGCTATTGTTTTGTTTGACATAGAGACTATTTGTTTAATTTATTCAACTCTAGCTGTAGGTAAGTCACTTCCAATGTTTTTTCGTTTACCGTATGTTGCAGTCACTACTAAGTTGTCAAATATATACTCTTTTTGTATATGTTAATGTTCATACAAATTATATTTCATAGCATATAGGGGAAGAGAGGTATTTTATTGCTATACAAAAAACAGTGAATCAATTTTTAATAAATAATACATAAATAAATGATACACACTGAGCACATATGACTTGGGATTTATGTACCTAAGTTGATCATCATCATTTAGAATTTAAATGACCTGTGATTATATGATTTTAATATTTTTACTTTAAAGTTGAAGACAATAAAGTATTTATCTAGTAACTTGGCTTGGCTCTTTTTAATTAAACATATGCATGGTTTTGCTTCACCTGATGGTATATTTCATGTATCAGCTGTTGAAAAGTCTAGAAATGTATATTTAATCTTGAAATATAAATTCATCGTTTAGTGCTGAGAGCTCAAACGTTACTGTTCCGTGTCTATTTTTTAACAAAGAAAAAGAAAGATATGAACATTTTTGATTTAAACCAGACCAATTGTCTCAAATTTGATCAATAGTGTAAAGGTCCCTTTTGTAGTAACAGTATGTTGTTTACATTTGTTTTTATTACAGGTGAATATAGTGTAAGATGTTTTAGTATATATATATATAGATGTAAGTATTTTGACCTTGACACACAAAAACACATACACCCCAGTAGGTGTAATTACTGTTCATCGTAGCTGTTTATGAGCACAGATTTATTTTATATTTTGATGGATTAAAATATCTTATGTTTTACATTATAGATGGTTTGACAGTCATTACTTCTACTCAAACACAAGAACACACAGATGCACACACAAATTCTACCTTTGCTGTGGAATCTTCCTAATCAGGGTGAAGCAGAAGATCATCCAAACCTCTTCAAGAAGGCAGAGGGGGTGATGTGGTGTGCTGTGTGTGATATAACGGTGTGATTGGCCCCAGGTAGGCCCTCATGTATATGGTATAGATCTACATATAATACATCCAAACCTCTTCAAGACGGCAGAGGGAGGGATGAGTAATGCTGTGTGTGATATAACGGTATATATGGTTTGTATCTAAATATAATACACATCTTTCTCTCACTGTCAAGAAAGTGCAAACAAATGTCAAATTTCTGGAGGGTTGGGTGGTCCAGATGGTTAACGGCCTTTTTAATGCATGACAAAACAAATAAATCATTAGGGTATTGGTGCTTGTTTTAGAAAAGCGATCTGCGATTTTTCTGCAAGTGCAGAAAATGACCATTATATCTTTGTCTGGCGAGGCCTGAGGCCAGGCAAGACAGCCAACTGCTTGAGGCAAATCAGTAACTTGCTTCAATTTCGATTTATTTTAGTGTAGTTGGCATCCAATAATGAACTGCTTCGTCAAAAAATTAGAATTATATATTATATACTGTAAGGGACAATAAAGTATGCTGAATAAAACCGTTGTAATAGAAGCCCAGCAGTTAGACCTATGGCCATGGCTACAAACCTTTTATCAGACCAAAATAAAATAAAAAGTTTCTATTTTCTTTATGAATCTTTGATCTTCAATGACTTATATCAACATACATTTCGAATTTATGAAAAGATTTCCTGTTTTCATTTGGTTGACCAGAATACAAAAAGAATACCTCCATGAATGGGGTGATTTCATTCTTCACGTGCAAGATAATGGTCACAGATTTGTAACATGCTGATTATACTTTTAATTTGTTTATTCAGTCACCAATGTTGATACAACCCTGAAGAAAATGAGCATGCATTTGTGTCTTTCTTAATCATGAACTAGTGACTGGCACGCTTTTATTACTTTTTCTTTATGTCAACGTTACTAAATCTGTGAGGGGCAGAGTAGAGTAAGGTATCAATTAAATGAAGGCAAAACAGTAATATCTTAACAGGAAAAAAAATGACTTCAAAAACCTAAAGAAAACATACCAAGGCACTCTCGTCAGCCATTAAAGTGACAGTGAAAGTAGATAGTTGCACTGCCCCGTGTAAAACAATACTTTTATAACAACATGTCTCTCGGTCGGAGAACACGAGAGAAAACGAACCAAAGGGCCCGAACTCTCGTTTTATTACATGCTATTTAGCTGCTGACAGATGCTGCGGGTCATTTAGTCGCAAAAAACACAGCAAGAGCACTGTGTGTTTATGTATCTATGTGTGTGCGCCCGTGTTTGTGTGTTTGTGTGTTTGGGTCATGTGGGGGTGTGTGTTTATCTGTGTGTATGTGTGTGTGTGTATGTGTGTGTGTTTGTGTGGGTGGGTGGGTGTGTGTGTGTGTGTGTGTGGATGTGTGTGTGTGTGTGTGTGTGTGTGTGTGTGTGTGTGCATGATTTGGGGTTGAGGATGTGTGTGTGTTTGTGCGTGTGTGGGGTAGTGGGGGGGGGGGGTGTTTGTGTGTGTGTGTGTGTGTGTGTGTGTGTAGTGGGGGGGGGGGGGTTGCATGTTTTCCAACTATGGCAGAACTTCTGGCAGGACAACATAAGCCCATAAGTGAACATGGAAGAGAACATGTGGTCGCACAGAACCCAAGCTATGGTTACCTGACAATGATAGGAGAACTTGAAGCAGATGTGCCCATCAACATCTGGAACTCTGCACTCGTTGTAGAAATAAAGATATTATATATAAAATGAAATATACCCCCGGATGCTTTCAACATCTTTTTTCCACGTTTAAAATGGGGCAGGAAACTATACCTCAAGTTTGTTTACTTCCTAAAAGATTATGTATGGCTTTTTATTTACTATAATTAAAGCTATTTTATCTCATGTAACTAAACAGTCAAATCATGCTTGCTTGTTTTTACTGTTTCCTATACAATTCCTCTAAACAGTCAAACTTTTATGAACATCCCTTTATCTTAAAATCCACGTGTATCGGTGAATTTAACCTATGAATAATCCAACCTCTTCTCAAAGGCAGAGCTTGTCACATTACTTCTCCACTGTCAAAAGCTGTTATTGTTTAACAGGGCTAATCAGCCTCAATCTCTCACAGCTTTGCTTATACCGTAGTCCTCTCTGGCCATTATACATCCCCCATGATGCATCTGTCTTCTGGCTTAATGTTAACTGAGAAGGCTGGTCATTAGGGCTGTGTTGAATGACTCTCCCTGTATATTTTCATAGAACATGTCCCCTGGGGGGGTAAATATCTCAGCCCTTTGACTTCACCAGGTTTTTAGAGCTTGTAAAGAGAAACTGAACAGCTCTCGGTCTACAAGAAGGATAGAAAAAAAAAGCCTTTGTTCTTCCTTTACAAAAATTTTCAACATTTGAAGAAACTACCTTTAAGTTTCCTGTAATGTATTTACATTTTAAGTAATCTGTTTTTGTTTACTGGTTACTTACTATGTCCAGAAAGACTCAAACCACTCTCCTCTCTCATTCAGAATGTATTTATTGATCATCCCCAGCATGTGTCATTGTAGTGAGGCAGAAGGGGACATCATCTGATGGCTGGTCTCCTACATGGCTGTCATGATCTCCTACATGACTGACATGATCTCTTAAATGGCTGATATGATCTCCTACATGGCATCCTACATGTGTATATATATATATATATATGTTGTTAAATTAATTAAAAAGTGCACAGTGGTTCGGGAATTAACAAGCAAAGAGAGGAAGATGAGCTGTCCTTTCAAATATATTCTTTCCAAAAGACAATATTTATGATTGCATGAATGAGGGACTGAGTGGTGTATTTGAACAGTATTTCATGGACTCCGGGGCAGCATCTCAACAGGGGGCTGTTGACACAGGTAGAGTCAGCAAGGGGTCTGGAGACAGAACAGGGAGCAAGGGTGAGTGGGGGGGAGCGGTGAGGGCTAGGGTCCTCTAATCCTTGACATTTAAACTAATATTTCTCCTCAGCGGGAGTCTGAGAGCTGCACAGTGTGTGTGTGTGTGTGTGTGTGTGTGTGTGTGTGTTCATATGTTTATAATGTCCTTTGTTTGTGTGTGTGCGTGTTTGAGTCTATGTGTGAGGGGGCATCTGCGAGTGTGTGTGTGTGTGTGTGTGTGTGTGTGTGTGTGTGTGTGTGTGTGTGTGTGTGTGTGTGTGTGTGTGTGTGTGTGTGTGTGTGTGTCGGCTCCCTCCCGCGCGTTGTCACTCAGCTATGCCTGGGTTCAATGAATCTCTTTCACCAAAAGATAAAATATTTATTGATACAAGGAAGCCCCCCAACACCCACACAGACACACACATGCATGCGCACACACACGAGTATGCATGCGTGTGCACACACACACACACACACACACACACACACACACACACACACACACACACACACACACACACACACACACACACAAACACACGTATGCATACAAACAAACACAACACAACACAACACAACTCAACTCAACTTTCTGTGTGTTCTGTAAATATGGATTTCTGCTGTATTCATCAACAACAAAGCACTAATCTTCTTTGCCACCTGTTCTCTGAGCTTGGTAGTTAAATGACAGTCAATTCTTTTTCATTATCAGTAGTCCAGTATTTCCCCAGTTTAAGAAAAACATCAAAGAATACCCTTCAGATTGAGTACTGTGAGCTCAGATTGAATATAGTTTATTGAACCGGTTCAAGGGCGACATCTATTGGACACAGTAATGTATGTCAGGTAAAATGCTTAACGTATATCATAGCGTTCGTCCAGCAAATTTAGTAAGTGATAAGATTAGCTCATCAGTACCAACACCAAAAAAATAAATAAGATAACACATATAGCCTACAACACATATACACGGTACAGGACCCCTAACATAAAAAAAACACATGCATTTCTCAAGTTTTCACATGCACATAATAATAATAATGTGAGCACATGTGGAAAACAGGTTACCCAATGTTGCAACATGTCACAAATATTACACGTTTTAGCACCACAAATAAGAAGCACAACATTTTAAACTAGTGTGGCAATGTGAGTACTGATAAACTCAAAGAACATCATATTATTTTTTATCATAATTTAATTTAATTTATCATCATAACATATATAATTTAATTGCATTTCACAAGTAATCGTGTTGTCCCTGATTTCAAAGAAAGCAATTCATAATAATTTAATTACAATAAATAAATGAATAGGCTAATTACTAGTAATGTATAGTGTATCCTTAAAGGGGAACGGTGCAACTTTTTTGGCTTAATTTACATTAACATAAAAGGTTAGGAGTCATTGTGATGGTTCTATAACACTTTATGGGTCGAAGGGTCACTGTTTCGACTCCCCTAGCGCATCTTGGCGGAAAAAGGGAATATGCAAGTTTCTGCCGGCGACCCGCCGCCCACTCTCGCGGGAGTCTTGGGTCCCGCGAAGCACCGAATTGCTTTACGGCACTACAGACCCACAAACACGGAACCAATTCTGCGACCCACCGAAAAGTGTGACCCCAGGGGGCGCTGCTGCATATTTTTTGCAATATGCACGAGTTAGGAGCGTAGACAGGCATGACCAAAATGTGCAACAGCGTCCCCTGGGGTCACACTTTTCGATGGGTCGCAGAATTCGGTGTAACACCGGCTTATTTGAAAACAAATGCGCATGGCTAGCGTAGAAGTGGATGAGGAAGCGTCGTCAACGAGTTGTTACGACAGTGTTGTAAAATATCTCCGACGCTGTAGGGGCAGTTCAATGCGAGCGCAAACCAAGAAAACAGCGAAGAAGTGGCCAAAGTTGCATAGTTCCCCTTTAAAACACTTCACTACCGGTTGGATAAGGGTTTGACCTTCCCTTTATATCACCTTGACCTTTGTTCCCCTCCCCTCAGTGCACCCCACCTAGCTTAGCTCAGAGAGTAGCAATGAGCAGCAAGATTAGTTAATTAAGCTCTTCAATTCCGATAAACCCGGGTTTGGTGATTCTAGAGGCAGTCTGAAGCAAAGCAACTTGTCGAAGAGGTCAACCAGGACGGTTTTGGTGAGTTTTACTTTGTTTTCGTCAAGTTTGAATGAAGGGTGTTTTAAGACGATTTACAAGGTATTTAAGCCTCATTCGGAAAAATTAATCAACTTGATTTCAGGTGTATGGTTGTATATTTCAGTTTAATAAGGTTTGAGAATATTTTCTTATATTATTTATAATTAACTTTTAGGTAAAACAATGAAGCTGTAGGCTATATTTTGTGTCGATAACTGGGTAATATCTTTGCCAGTTGGGCGCTCTTCCCTCTGACTACTACACTATTTGCTGTGATTTCTGAAGATCCCTGTAGAGGACAGCAGAGTAACGTTAACGTGTATCATAATTGTATTTTTATATATAATTGAGAACTTTAAACAATGGAGCAAATGTCTTGAGAGCTGCTCTTACTACTAGCCTACTACTACTGATTATCATCTAAAAACACTTATTCGTCTGAGAGTCGTAAAGAATCCCTTTCGCATGTTGGCTCAGCATGTAAAAAGAGAAAATATGTATGATGCAAGTTATAAAAAATGTAAAAACAGCTGTTAGGGCTAATTATTTGTTGCGGAAGATAACAAAGAAAAACAATCAAAGACGACACAAGGTTGAGAATTGCTTATTTGAATAAAGTGGAAAAATAAGACGCAACCAAAGACGGCACACTTGGCACCATATATCGACCGCACAGACGTAGCAAAGATGAGAATAGACGACATGGTCCGTGAAATCTCTGCTAGCTTACTGAATGAATAATTTGAAGCCAAATGTCTTCCCTTATTCTCCCAAACAGTGAGACAGACAGGCAGTGACACTGAAAGCGCCTCAATATGAAGTTGGCAGACAGCAGGTTGTACACAGTACGAACGCTCACTGAGTTCCAGCTCTAGCCCGGAGCCATCTGTCAGTCATTGTGGACACGCCCCCTAAAGACCCTTACAAAATGGAAGTACAGCACAACATCTTGAGAAAAAGCACTAATTTGATTTTGCCAGATGGAACTTCAGTCCAATGAGTTGTATAATATATTTATAGTTGTTTTTATCCTTTTTAATGGAGTAAAAAGCAGTATAGTGCAGGTTTACATATCATCAGCGTTCATTCTTGGCATGGGAGGGCCCAATGTTGTGATAGCAGTCATAAGGTATTACAGTGTGTCACATTCATGCTTAGTCAGCAGGATGGCTGGCAACCATATCAGCCATTAAGAAGCTATGTCTGTAAAAGCATGTGTTTAACCTCAAAAGGTGTTGTATAACCCAAACCATCCTATAAGTGGTAGAAAACATACACAGTAAACAATAAATAATTTATCGATGCATTTAATATTAAATAAGCATCAAGTTCAACTGTCTGTCTTCCAAAACAAAATGGGTGATACTTGTTATATTCTCGAAAATGCAACTCTTTAAAATAGTCTCATCATTAATATACAGTGCATTCTAGCTTAATAATCTTCGTTCAGTGAATGCGTACAATGTTTAGTTTGTAATACATTTTTTCTATTGTTGACAGGGTCATCTATATGGGGTCTGGCTCTGACTTTATTGATCCATTTGCGCTTCAATATCTTTCAAAGTGGTATTAATTAGTCGGAGCTAAGTTGGAACAGAGTTTTCAGCAGAAGCAAAGCAAACATTTGGGGTTACCCACAAAAACTCATTTGCCTAGTCCGTCCCAAAGAAGACAGTAAATGTCATCCCTGGCGCTCTCGAAAATTAACATCCTTATTCAAAGAACATAAAAGCATTTGGAAGCCGAAGCTATTTTACAATTTTGCATTTTCCACTGAGAATGAATAAATGTCATCAATATTGTTTTGACACACATTGCTGTTTCTTTTACAAGTTGTCATGGGCGCTGTACCAGCAAGCGCTAATATTGGTGATTTTGGGTCACATTGAAAAAGGACCTTATGTAATTTAGGTTGGTAGGAAATGGTAGGTCTCGCCACTTCCTTCTTTTCCTACACGACAATTGACTCGGTAGAGTCGTTTACTGGTGCCTAATAAAATCAGACTGAGGAAGTAGAACAGGGTTGGGATTCAGACAACATCCCCACAATCTTTCCAAGACTAACTACATAAGCTTACATTGAGATTAAATATACCTTTTGTGCATTTTCCTGTCAACGAGTATAGTGGATACCCTCCACTATGATATGTTATTTTACATTTTTTGTTAGTGTTCCACCTATCAGCTTCATAGGAAAAAGTGTTGAGCAACTCATGCCTGCATGTCTATTTATAATGCATGATATCAATTATTGGCCCGCTCTGCAGTGGAGTAGGAGACTGATGATAGCGATCAGTTAGTTGGCCCACATCTCAGTTGATGAACGGCTGGGGAAGTCCCGTTCCCGTGGTGTGCACACGCACGCATTCAGCTGGGATATTCCAGTAAAAAATAACTTGATAAAAAAAACTGCCTGTTTTTATAAGGGATAAATTACTACTCTGTGGCATTGTGATAAAGCTGGTGAGGAGAGAATTGTTTTTGTTGGTTTAAAAAACCCAATCTCAGCCAGCTCTCCGATACAGTTTGATTGATTTCTATTTAGGAATAGCTGACTTAAAGCAGAATACTAAATTCACTCTCGGTCATCTTTAAACACTCTCGTGTGTGTGTGTGTGTGTGTGTGTGTGTGTGTGTGTGTGTGTGTGTGTGTGTGTGTGTGTGTGTGTGTGTGTGTGTGTGTGTGTGTGTGTGTGTGTGTGTGTGTGTGTGTGCGAATCAGCCTAAATCCTATCATTTTTATCTAAAACTCATCACACGACTATTAGGGATGCAAATTATCGAGTAATTCATTAATCGATTGTTGTTTCATCTTATCGATCTTATCGATCGATGATCGATTAATTGATAAGCGGCAATTCTTCTGAGAAGCTGAATTTCCTTCTGAATGTGACACATGTAGGTGGTAATTCAACGAAGTCGTTTAGTTGTACTTTAAAATATATATATATATATTGTGCATTTGGCGTCTTTGGCGTCATTAACCAACTTAAAGTGGCTTAAAGTGGCTCCATACTGCACTCCGTTTTGCCCTCTTCATCGTGTCAGTAGCTGTGTTCGAAATCGTTCCCTATCATGGATGTAGTGCACTAAATAGGGTGCACGCCATTTTTGTAGGGTGTTCGAATTCTCAGTGGTCCACTATATAGGGCACTATTTAAATAGGGTACATACGATGTTCCCTACATGTTACTCCCGTATACCACAATGCAATGCGGTTGTATTTTTCCAGGGGAGAAGAAGCTGAATAACCGCGAAAACGAATACATTTACATCCGGGTTGTGTTTAGAAATGTCAACAATTTATTTGGGATTTAACATAGAATATTTAACATTCAAAATTCATTTAAAAAAAACTTGAACAAGGAAATGTAACATTCAACATCAATACAACCTCCAGCCCGGTTTTTTTAGATGATGTCGGCGCATCAATTCACACAAATACCTGGCGCATTTACTGAGGCAAATGACGTTTAGAAATGTTCAGCGTCATGTCCGAATTCTCGTTCCCTATTCCTAGTGTGCACTATATCATGTAGGCCTACACTATATAGGGAATAGGGAACGAGTTTTCGCGGTTATTCAGCTTCTTCTTCTCCCCTGGAAAAATACAACCGCATTGCATTGTGGTATACGGAGGTAACATGTAGGGAACATCGTATGTACCCTATTTTAAGTCCACTATATAGTGCCCTATATAGTGGACCACTGAGAATTCGAACACCCTACAAAATGCCGTGCACCCTATTTAGTGCACTACATCCATGATAGGGAACGATTTCGAACACAGCTCTAGTGTCCCGCTTTTCGTTTGTCTTGTCCTGCTTCTTCGCTTGTGTTCCCGCGTGTGCATCAAGTACGTCTGGCGTCAAGCGCGCCCTCACGTGGACGGTTGGGGAATTACGGGTTAAAAATGCGATTAATTGCAAGTAATTTATTTTAATCGAGTAATCTCTTATCGACAATGAATCGATAATCGATTAATTGTTTGCATCCCTAACGACTATTCATTAGCTTACTAATTCATAACATCATCATTCATTCATTAACATAAACCCAATTTCCTCACAAACACGCACACAACCCATCCCCCCTTCCCCAAGTGCACCTGCCTGGTGGTATCTTCCACAACAGTGGCTCAGTGGCTACATATGACATTTTCAAATTAGCTGATATTAAAAGACCATTATATGAGGCTAAGAGTGATGTGGTCCCTGATAGAAGCTTATTGGAGGGTACATTTAAGCCGCCTACACACTGAGCACTTCATTAACCCTGTTGGTATTATACAATTGTGGTGCTCAGAGCCACGGTTGCTAAAACGCCCATTGCTGCTCCGGGGGCATTCCACTTATAGCCTCCTTCCCATCCTCATCTCACATCTATGGACGTCAAAATGTGACGAACAACCTACAAGTATTTATCCATCTTATAACCTGTTCTATATACAGTATCTTCTTCACAACGTGTTATTTGGTATTTCTTTATTTGTATTTCATTTATGTTTGATTTAATGCAAGAAAAATACGAGGAAGAGGCCTTTCTGCTTTAAACAATGCTTTTATTTTTTATATATATATATATAAAAAAGTCACACAATACTCGGTGACCGTGCTTGCATGGTAATGCTAGCAGAGTGAATGAGCGAGAATGACAAGTTTCAAGGGCTTTGGAACACTTTGAAGCAGACTTGTGTTTGAACAATGGGGCTGAATGTTGAAGTTATATTGCCTCTGTACTTCCGGTCTACATATTTTGATTTACTTTGACACTCTGGTGTTCAGGTTTTGAGTGGTTCATTTTAGCGTTTTTGCTTTCAATAGAAAATATATAAAAATACTGCAAGTGCAGTAGTCCTACCTAGGAACTGCTGAACAATTGGAACCACATGCCACATAGCGCTGGGCGGTATGACGATTTATATCGTGTGATGATATAAAAATGTATCGTTACATAATATGCTCTATCGTTTATATCGTCTTGTCGCAAATCACTCTTTACGGTAATATTTCACGTCATTTGGACGACGCTTTACATTCTTCCACATGGCACTTGAAGGCAACACAAACAAACATGGAGGAGAGTGAACGTGACAATTCTGAACAAGAGGACTCCGACGACCAGCCAAGACAAAGTGAGGTCATACCTAAAAGAGGAGCTACTTCTATCGCATGGTTTGGGTTTGAAAAGTCGGACACAGACCAGAAAAACGTAAAGTATGCCGCAAACCGGTCCCCTCACCAGACTCAAACACCACCAACCTATTTTACCACCTACGAAAGAATCACGACAAACAGTACGGAGAGAGTCTACGGATGAAATCCACAAAAGTACAGTCGTCGAGTGCTCAAAACGTACTTGTTATATTCTATATATTTATATTGTGAGCATTATTTTGCTGCATTGGTTTAAACTTGAAAGTGTTCCGTGTTTACATTTCGTATTTTATGTACCAATATTTATGTTAGGCCTGTATTCATTTTTGTTTGCCGCTCCAATACAAAGTTCTACTGTTAAAGACTATTGGTATGGTTGGTTTTAATATTTTTGAAAACCAACCAAAAAAGTGTTTTCTATTTACCTTTTTTATATTTATGCATTCATATTTTATATTTTGTTTCATGCATAATTTGCAAAAAGGTTCTAAATAAATGGAGAAAATAATCATGAGCAAGTTATCTTTATTTGTAGAGTATATATTTCAAAATGTAATACGAAATAGGCCTTTCCATGTGGTCATTTTATATAAACTATTTATTCATTGAATTTACAGAAAATGTGCTATATCGTGATACATATCGTTATCGGGATATGAATGACCTATATCGGGATGTGATATTTTGGTCATATCGCCCAGCCCTAATACCACATACACATTTACAATCTCCGGACATCACTTATGTTATGGATACATTTTAGTTTGCCTGTATTGTTCATTATTCTGAAATTCAGTGCAGTGGCCTCTACCAAATCTGCAATAAAAAAAATGAAGAAATAAAAACAGGATCAGGTAACGTTGGCCAAGTATCATTAACAGTGAGCTATAATATAAGGCTAATTATCCCACTTGGATCTAAACTGTCTCCCCGGAAGAGTATTCGGGCCAGTTCTGGCATAAGGCTAATAAAATGAGAAGAGGAGAGTTGGATGATTTTTTTGCATTCTGAAAATAAAGTCGAATTGTAGGGATGCAGTTGAACTTTCAGTACTAGTGCCAGGCATAAGAAAAAAATTATCAAAGGAGGATTTTTTTTATTTACTGTTTTGCATTTTGAGAACAAATTCATCATAGAGCATGAAGTTAAAAAACATAAAGCCTATTCCTTTATGCTTAATCTTCAACCTTAATGGGCTGTTACCTCTGCATATCCTTAGCCACCATGGTCACTATAGGTGTTTATCACAAAGAGCCGATTGTGATTGGTTAAACTTATTTATTAGCAGACTACAGACATTAAAAATCAACCTATGTGTGCTTTTGCACAAGATGGTAATGGCCTTTGGAAAGGTCATTTTATGGAAACAAACACGCATGTAAATACAAAGGGCAATATCGAGGTCATCATAAATGATCAAGGTCATGTCCATATAGCGTACGATAAGTAGATAATGTAATGATCGTGACAGGCCTACAGTGAGCTTTACGTTAACCAGTAGCGTGCGGTGACCCTAAATTTCAGTGGGGCAGAAACTACTGGCGTATGATCACAACCACAATTTGTTTTTGTAATACGTTATATACATATATAATATTGTATTATATATATATATATATATATATTGGCTTCACATCATTCATACCCGTGGTCCATATATCCCCTTGGGCTGTTCTGCCCAACATTGCATGACGGGTTAAACTCAACTAGAATCGCCACCATCATCCAAAATTTGGTGTCAACAGACAAAAATAGTCGGAAAGCCTGCAGAAACTATAGATAGTTAATGTGAAATTCACATTATTAAAAATAGGAGCCATGATTTACTGAGGATTTTTTTTTTTGGGAGTATGCTTTTGCAAGTAGTTTGCTGCCCCATCTGCGCATATGGACGGCACGCCCCTGCCGCTAACCATAATCCCATACAATTTTAATTTGAGTTTTGATGTTCAAATGTGGGTAAAATAAACATACAATGAATGTGGACCAACATTTTACTGTGTCAACACGTGAAAACCTTAAAGCTGTTAGTGAAGCACAGTGATGACTTTGAGGGCCCTTGTCTCCTGCCATCCCAGCAATATAAAAGATGATCGGATTACATCGCTTTATGGTCCCTTCCATAATCGTTTCGTCATGTAGGTAGCTGGATACTGTATAACGAATAGACTAATCATGGATGAGGCAGAAAATCCAGAGCCTTCAGTGTTAATCCATCGCCTGCTCTCATCATCAGATGTTTTAACAATCATTTCAGGAATTTTTGTGAGGATGCTCTAAAATGCTCTAAGATGCTCTAAAATGAGATTGTGAAATGGGTATGAGTAAAAAGACTAATTGTTTATATAAAAGCAATTATGGACAAGAATATTTTTGGGTATTTTCTGGAGAAAAAAAAAGGGCTACATTGCCAGCTGACATTAAGGGCTGCAGAATGCCAACACAGTGAGTATTTTGGCTTTTTTAGTAGCATTCTTCTTCTACATGAGCAAAGCTCACTCTGTTTTACTCTATCGACCTGTTTATTCCTATTACTCATGTCTGAATGTTCCTATTTTACCATTTTACTATTCTTCCCCTCTGGAACAGCCTGGCTTTCAAAGTTTCATTAAACTTTATAATGAGCTCTTTACACTGCATGTAAAGAGCCCAGGGATGCATTTCAGGGGGCAGAGACGTACACACGACACGATGGAACCCAATTTTGGCTGTGCGGCACAAGACAAGAATCATTTGTTTTCCCCTCTTTACAGGGGCCTGACCTCACATTGCCAAACAAAATATTACATTTATTTTCCCTTATTTTGCCAAAGCCTTATTTTGTCTCCTATTTCATATGCCACTGCCCATCTGAGCTAAAAAGACAATTGTTTAGGAAATAAAGATAAGATACTCCTTTTTCTTCATTGCAGGGTACCAACATTACTTTTAGTTACCAATGGGTATTTTGCATTGCTATGCTTGAGACATTGAAATCGCAGGTGTTACTTTAATTTTAGAGAAAGTCTTCAACAAATCAATTCAACAATGCACATGTGAGAGATTAGCGGACTTTGTTAGTGACTGCTTGTTTCAGAAGGATGACTCAAAACCACCCTGAGGAGGCCATCCTCATTAGTACAACGTTGTCTTTGCCAATTCACACACACGTATGTCAGTGAAAACCGTTGGCTTCCGAAAAAAAAAGAGCGATCCAAACATAATCCCTAAGGATCATCTTAAATTAATTACTACGTTACGTTCAATTTGATGAAAAAAATAAATGAATAAATAAATAAATAAAATAAAAATAAAACAGGGTATTCTGGCATGAAATAGTTTGAATATGACTGCTAGGTGATAATATGCCTGATTTAATTAAAAGCAAGTTGTGATTACTTTACAATCATACCAGTCCTTAAAGCGGCCAATGATGCTGTATAACATCTATCGATCAAGTAATATGCAGCATAGACTATGGATGTAATGCTTCCTTCATTAAGTTGCTGCGTGCTTAGGAAACTGTTTGATTTGTGCAGATTCAGACTGGCTGCACGTAGTGTTAGGGGGTGTATTCTCACTTGCGGAAGAGGGCAGGGCCTGGTTCCACCATCGTGCATTGGGACCCGGAACCATTTTGTTACGGTTCTGCAGGGAGAAAGACTCCCGGAAATAGGTGTAATCTCAGCTGGATAGAGTGTTCAGAATTTATAATGTTGGATTATTATTATTGATTAATTCGAATGAAATGGCCATTAACTATGAGGAGTGGAGTGCTGTATAAGTCAGACACCTTGAATTCCAGACAGTACTTTTGGAGAATATTAATGGTTGTCAACAACTTTCACCTAGCTAAAACTAGAAGAACACTTAGAGCAAGCAGTCAGACTACGGGTTTGCATTCTACAAAGAGTTAAAACTTCACAAACATGAATATAACAGACAAACACAGAATATAAACGGAAATACCAACATAACAGACATTTGAATAGAACGATTAAACAGGCTACACTAACAGTAGGAAATTGTCACATGTTTGGCCCTATATAGTGAACACTAGGAATTGGGAACAAATATATGGGGAATTTGGACACCAATTAGTTATATTGGTTGCATTAAGATCCGTACTGTGTCAGATGTAACAGCTTATTGGCATAATACACTAGAGATGTCCCAATCTCATTTTTTAGCTCCCGATCGGATTCCGATATTTTCATGTTGCTCCCGAGCCGATCCCGATATTTCCCGATACTGGTTTTTCGATACCGATTTCCGATATCACTTTTTGTGTTGAAAAACATTTAATTTCCTGTACATTAAGAAAAAGACAGGCATCCAAGCTGTGCTCAATCGCTTTTATTCTCTCACGTTAACATAACATAACATAAGCATTACTTGTAAACATAACATAAAGTAAAGTTTTGGTTACTTAACTTATTTGAGGCAACAAGTTTCCACCCTTTTTTCAAGTAAGCTTATTTTTTACAATGTGGGTGTGTAATAATAGTGTAATAGAGCTTCTTATTTCCTCCATCTTAATCTACTGCACTGACTTCTTCAGTTCAGTGCAGGTTTTTTTTATTGAAAACCAACATCTGCACCATCTCGGCTGACAACCGGTTCCTTTTCTCATCAAGGACATTATACACTGCACTAAACAGTCTCTCACTGTCCACCGATGTACAAGGTGCGCAAAGAAACTTTGTGGCTGTATCAGCCAGTGCGGGTCGCTGTGTAGCATGTGCCCGCCAGTAGTGTAGAGGATTCTCTGACCTTGGGATGGTTTGTTCAGCCAGCATTGAGAAGAGCCGTGGAATAATCCATAATAATGTCAGGTTTAGAAGTTAAATATTTGAAAGTTGTAGAATAAATTAATATAATTTATATTGGAGTTAATTTGCTAGAAATTAACTTACAATGTTTAGTCAGTTAATCATTTACATATTTATGTCACACAATTATTACTTACATATTTACATGTTTACATATTTAACACAGTCAGGATATTCTGTTGAATCTGCCTCTCTGATTCCCTCACGTTTACCTCAGTCTTAATTCTAGCTTCTGATTGGTTAGTTAAGTCACGTGATGGGTCCGAACAAGGAAGTGTTTGAAAATAGTTTTGCGTTAACGCCGATAACGGCCCACCACTTAGGATTGTGTATATATATATATATATATATATATATATATATATATATATATATATATATATATATATATATATATTAGGGATGGGCACGAGTAGTAAATTCCAAACTCGAGTGATCGAAGGAATTCCTCGAGGATCAATCGAGTACTCGTTTAATCAAATCTATTTTTAGAATGCAACGCATCTGCAGCAGGAATAGGCCTGATGATGAACGGCAATATTACCAACCAAACATGTAATGCTTATTCTCCATCAAAACAGTCAGAGTTATCAGAGTTATCTCACTGGCTACGGAGGATTGCACCACAGCCGTCGAAGTCCTCATATGCGATATGAACGACATTTATCCAGAGTGGGCCAAGCGCGAAAAAAATTGCCTGTGTGATCCTGTCTCTATTGTTTTGTGTGATTTGACTGGCAGTTTGTCTGCTTATAGGTCGGAATGAAGCGGCCACCGATTATTGACAGGATGGGTACTTTATTCTACCGGACTCGTTCGCTTCTTCACTAGACACACGCGCTACCGCTCGCTCTCCTCGCTCGTCCACTCACTCGCTGACGTCACTCACACACGCATACGCACACTGCCATTCTCCCGCACACACATATGCTACTCGTAACACTGCCTCGTTATTGCGACGTTCATGTTTTTCCTCATCTATTGAAAGTTAGGCTATTAAACATGTTGCATTCTATACGGCCTGATTATGTCATTATTTAAGCTACACATAGCCTAATAAGAAGCGCTAATAAGGATATTTGAATAAACCAACCAAACAGTTAAAGGGGCCCTATTATGCCTACCAGCAAAAAGCATCCTCCAACTGCAATCTTTGGTTATTTCTTTATTAATTTAGCTATACTTTAATAGTATTCTTTCGGTTCAAATCTGTTCAGTGTTCCAAATTATTTGTTATTAAATGTTACATTAAGATAATTGATATTTAAGTGTTGTTTATATAAAATGCTTTTTAAATTTAAATGAATCGTGGGATGTATCGAACCGTGGGTCAAAAATCGTGATACAAACCGAATCGTGAATTTGTGTATCGTTACAGCCCTAGTATCGGCCATAAAATTGAATGAGATCGGCCGATCCAGATTTACCTTAAATACCCAGTATCGGGCCCGATCCAGGGATCGGGATCGGGACATCCCTATAATACACATCATTTGTACACTCTGTTTTATGGGCATTAAGCACTTTATAGGGAATCTGATTTGTACAATAAAATGTCAAACAGCACAACACAATGAAATGGTTCATACTTTTTAACACTCGCTCGCGGTAAAACTATGTTTTCTCACAATCAAATACTCATCAATCCTCAAAGTATTTGAGGATTGATTTGAGGACCATTTGCGCCGGAACACGCCCCCGCTTTTCGTCGACACGCCTCTCAGTGCGCAAATTTAGTGGCGCGAGTTTGGTGCGGGGGAAAATCAGCTCTGCGCCGGGTGCAAACTAGCAACGATACATGCGTCGGTGTAGAAAGTCATTTGCGCTGGATGAGAGATAGGCCCCTAGAGTGATTGCTTCAAGGCGACAGTAGAGAGACAAAAACTTGATACTCGAGACTATTTTGAAAATGAATAGTTAACCTCTCAAAACCTGCTGTACAAAACTTATCGGAGTTGTAACATGTAACTTATCAGAATCTTTATTTACAAAAATTATAACTTTCAGGCCCAATGAGGAGATAATATATTAGCCTTTACACCCTGAAGGGATACGTCTGAAGAAAATAATGATTGATGGCCTTAAGGTCAACACATTTGATAAGAAAAGATTCAGCAGATAAATACTTTATTCAGAACATAACAGTGGGGAATATGTGCTCCCATCCACTTAATACATCTGAATGGAATTCATGATGTTCTCAATTAAATAAATTAACAGAAACCTATCGGTACTTACAAAGGCTTTGCAAAGTCTTGCTAATCTCTCTCCACACTCACGCACGCACGCATGCACACGCACGCATTTCAATGCCTCAGTTACACAGGGCTCCAGACTAGCTTTTTCCTTGGGTGCACTGGTGCGCCAAAATTTTTAATTTGGGTGCACCAGCACGTATTTATGGTGCACCCAAGTTTTGAGTTGTTGAGGGGGGGGGGGGGGGGGTTGGACCGTGCCTGCCTCACCGGTTGCACCTGAATCTGTATCTCTCATAAAGAATATCGTCAGACAATGCCAAGGGATCGGTTCTGTCCCGAAAAACCCTCTGTCTCCGGAGAGACGCCTGTACAATAAGTGCGTCGAGGTCCATGGGAACACCCACAAATGGTGACGCCATTATCGGAGGAGGGGCTAGGAAGCTGCGCACGCCGATATAAGTAGCCGATCTCCGGGTAGACTCGCTGAAAAGCTGCTCCCGACCAGGTTTGGTTGCGAGCGTAAGTCACCATGGTGATACAGCGACGCTTAAAGAGATCAACTTTCATGGTACAGCTAACCCAGGCTTTCAGCTCAACATACCTCGCTAACCCTCTAATCGAGCTTCGTAGTACAGGTCCCTGGATTGGGCTTCGCGGGTTTGTTTCCCAGCGTTTCTATTGTTACCGGTCTTGCGTGTTCCAACGGTTTATTAGGTGTCTAATAAATCGCTGTCTAATCAATACTTCATTCACTGCCTCTTCCGTGGTCATTATAATATTATGAATAGACTGCTCTGTAAAAAAAAAAATAATAATAATTATACCAGATACATTTTCAGTCGCACCGGTGCGCCCAAATAAAATATTTGGTCGCACTACCCCGAATTCTAGGCACATGTGCGCCCAAATTAGGCGCACTCTGGAGCCCTGTTACAGATTGTACGTTTAGAAGGACAACGTTAACAGCAGAGAACACTTTCAAAGATCCTCAATGTTAGCGGTGCCACTATCAGGTAAACATTTATTTCATCAAGCAGCACACCAGTATCCAATAATGAAGGAAACATTCTTATCTGATGGAAAAATGTTCAGTCAAACAATGAGAGAAGCATCAGCTAGTGTTTGAGTGCCACAGCACTATACCAACAGAATAGACAGATTGAACTGACAAAAAAAAGATATACCAACTCTGCCCACAGTATAGAAGGCCACTTGCAGTAAGGAGTACAGAATGAACAGGCCCAGGGAGAGGAACATAAGTTACAGTAGGCCTAGATGTCATGCTCAGAAGTTAGCACTGCTCTGTGCAGAGTAATTCTCTATTGGAAAACACTGGCTTACTAGTGGACCAAATGTATTAAAAACAATAGTGATCAAGTCCCTGAATTTTGAATGTGCGTACTGGGACTTCAGGATACCAATTACAGTGTTTGTGTCCTACTGGAGAGAAAAGTGTCTGCTACTTCACTAATTATAAGAGAAAAATTTCACACAAGCAACAAAGAAGTTTTCCGGATGTTTATGGTTGTTAGATCTTTTAAAGATAGGAATTTTCATATCTTAAACCAAGGTTACCGCATAATGCACTTTCATGTTGTAAAAGCTTGGGGCTTCTTACCAGTTAAAGTCCAAAAACTAATTACTAAAACTAAGTACAAAATATTATTATGCCACTCCAACATAATTAGAATGCAAATTATTTGGCTTGTAACCACCGTCTAATCCACCATGACCACACTATTGCCCAGGTAAAAGGGTAAAACAAATGCTTTAACATGCATACACAGGTTCATATATTCATGTTTTTATTTTAAACATATGCAAGGTACAGTGAGTAGGGTGGCCATGCCACTGCCGTTCATAAACATAACATAACATAATAAACTGCCTGCCAAGATCAACAATATCTGTCAATTGCATGTAAACTTGCATAAAAGCTATTCAAATGGACATTTTTATAACATAAATGTGGAAACGAAAATCAGTGATGTTTCTTAGTGTCTTTCTTAGCACTCCGCAAGTAGTCCGGTAACTTCTCAACCCCAGCGTGTCCGGTTGCTAAGCGACGTCAACGTCTTCGGCGGAATATTTCTCTGCTGATCGCTTATTTCCCAATACTGACCGGCGTTCTGTACATTATCCCTTACATAACAGCACTCTCTCCCAACAGTCTTGGCTGCGCACTCTCATCCAAATTCGTATTGTTTGCGGCGGAGGAGGGGGTAGATATAAAGACCAGACGAGAAACTGACGTCACTGTGCTGTCCTTCTTCTTAATTGAAGGAGCAGGCAGAGAAAAGCTCTCTCCTGCTGGGCTTTCATTAAAATCAAATGCATAAAAATGTCGCAGCCAGTCGAGATGTGTCAGGTGTGCGCGAAAGACATAGGAACTAAATGCCATAGCCTATCTATAGTACATTCGGATCGCATGATAGGAATAGATCTATTCCGATTAGAAATCTGATCTTTGTTAAGGGGCCAACACACCGCCCAGATGATGAGTTTCAAAAAAAGATTAATTCATTGACGTGAAAACCATCGCAGTCTGCATTGTCTCTATGGTGACGGCTACGTTTGACCTCCTGTGTGGAGAATAAATCCTCTTCTCCCTGACACGGGATGCCAAGACGAGAGACCATTAGGCAGGAGCAGCCACACAGTCTCGCTCTCGCTCTCGCTCCCCCCCCCCCCCCCCCCCACACACGCACACACACAGCACTGGTGGGCCGACACCCCACTGATGTTGACGCATGTTCATTTGGGCTCAGTGCACACATCCTGCTGGTTTTCTGCTTGGTTTATTCTATTAATAATCCCTGGTGGTTTACGCCCCCCCTTAATATTTTTGTAATCTTCAGAAAATTCCATATCCTAATGTTTCGAAATGATCTTTCTTTCTGCCAGATTATTCAAATATTCGAGGCCAGCTTGAACAATGGTTTAAACTATAAAATCTTTCTTTGTGCATTTTCTCATTTGTAAGAGGACAGGCTTATTGGGACGCACAAATTAAATCAGATGGCCAGAAAATGCTTTGACATAATTAGACACGATTCAGCTTCATTGTATTTTCACAAGTATGTGAGCAATTAAATGGGCAAATGCTTGCACATTTAATTGAGGCTAAAGTTTCCAAAGGATACTTGACACAGAGAAACCCTGGTACATGCCCAGACTCTCACACACACACACTGATCAGGCTCAGCCCTGTGAAGCTGTGAGACGTCACCACACATTGAAGCAAAACCAAAATCATCTGAGCGACAATTAACCTTTCAGTTAATTGCCCCTGTACCGGCTCCGATGGTCGTTTTCACCTGTAGTTACTTTTCTAGCGGCAGGTGGCTCCGCTTTGCAGTTTCGTCTGGCCTTAATAAATACTCTTTCAGATCCAACCTGACCTCCTCAAACAAATTCATAATCCATACCCGGTAATAGCTTCCCGTCTTTCATCTTCTCTAGCTTTGAGGTGCCTTTTTTTTAAAACCCTAAAGAACGCACTGGTCGCGTACATCTGTGGCTGGGCTGCATTTAGAAGAGGAGTGAGTGTCACGCGTGAAGTGATCGCATCACCACACATGGGGCTGACTGGGGCATCATGGCAGCTGACGGGAGATGTAACCCTTGCCCTGATGCCATGCCTCATCAATGACACCAGTGCTCCGCTCCCTCTAGTGTTCCTGTGCTTCATTGATCACAGAGGAGGACCCATCTCAATCCTTTTCATCCATCTCTGCTTCTTCCTTTATTTCTGATCTCGCCTACGTTTGTTTCTCGCTCTCTTCCTCTCTCTCCCTCAGTCCCCCCCATTTCTCTCCCTCTCTCTTTTCCTCTATCCCCCCTCTCCCTCACTTTTCCCCTCTACCTCCCCCCACTCTTTCCCTCTATTTCCCCTCTCTCTTTCCCTCTACCCCCTCTCTCTTTCCCTCTACCCCCCCTCTTTCCCTCGACCTCTCACTCGTTCCCTCTATCCTCCCTCTCTTTCTCTCTGCCCCCTCTTTCCCTCTACCTCTCGCTCCCTCTCACTCTTTCCCTCTATCCTCCCTCTCTTTCTCTCTGCCCCCTCTTTCCCTCTACCTCTCGCTCCCTCTCACTCTTTCCCTCTACCCCCCCTCTCCTCTGTACCTCTCACTTCCTCCTATTGGATGTGCAATTTAATATGTATGATATGCTTATGTGAACAGTGTTTATTTTAATTACCCAATTACACGAAGATGGTTCTTCGCACCTGCCTGAAAAACATTTTAATTTCAAGACTCATAGCGAGAATAATTTCCAGTATCCTATAAATGTTATTTTTCTGTGGAATATGTTTCAATTTATCAAATTCCCACACAATGCCATCTGAATCCATCTCAAGCCATACACACTAATTATGGGTGCATTGAGTGGAAGTGTAGGAAATTTCATTGGTTCATGATTCGTGTTCATCCTCTACCTCAATGATATTCCAGAGTACTGCTCAGCAAACACAAATCATGATTGTGAACTATCATGTCATGCGATGTCAGTTTACTATGGAGCTACCTTTTGGTCTTGATTATGCAATCAAGCAGAATAGGTTTGAGAGCAAAACTTTCCACAATGCAATCTAAAAATAGATTTCAGAGAAAAAAGCCATCGACAATGCAATCAAAGTTTTGTTTGCAAATCCAAAAGTTTTGTATGTGATTCAAAGGGTTTTGTTTGCAATTGTTTTTCTTACTTGGATAAAGAACGGTCACAACCCCATCCATATCTTCTGAGCTCGGCTCCTTCAAGCATGGCTGGATAAGAGGATGTCGTCGATCACATCTGATAGAAAAGCACGCAGAGGTGGGATGTCTGAACTTAAGCACACATATTTTGTTCCCAAAGTGTATTAAAACAAGATGAAGCTTGTGTTGCAATAGAGCTATGCTGGCTGAATGCAAGCTGTTGAGAGGCTGTATGGTTTGAAAGATGTCTTCAACTCTGGAAGCGTTGAAAGTTTTTGCTGCCCAGTGAGATCTTTAAAAGTCTCCTTTCTGGGAGAGTCAGGGGTTGACGGTGTGTCATTTAAAAAGATAGTTCCTGTCCAGTGAGTACATGGCTTTCATCATTAATTGTTATAAACAAAGATTTTACATCTATTTATTAACATTAAATTGGTACCATTTATTTAAATAGTGTCTTAATAGCTGGGTTTCCCGTTTACAAACATGGTTGGCTTCACACGCTGCCATGGGTAATAGACCTTTTGGAAGCCATAAACATCTGGTCACATTTGCGACTACAGCAGTGTCATCACTGCGTGGACGGCATTGCACTGCATTTGGTCTGATTCAGCCTGATGATGTAATATTGCTATTTCCATAGGCGGATGTATTTGTTTGTCCTTCTTTTGCATATGAATGTTACATAGCTAATTAAGACTATCATCTGACTGCATAAATAATTGGCAGAATTGTCCCTCTTGTAATTCTTGGAAAGGTTAGTTAATTGAGTTAGTAGTGCTGTTTTGATCCCTTAAAAATATGTCTAGATGATTTCTAGGTTGATGGTACCTGTGGTACGAACTGTTATTTCCTAGCAAAGCTGCATAATAAGACCTGCAGTACCTTGATGTTCTGCGATGTGAACATTTATAAATGTTTGGTAATAATAATTTCCACACTCGTTAAGCCACCATGCCTGTGAACAGCCCATTTGTGTCTACAAACACCTACGTTTGTCAAAAAAATAGAAAACCTCGACCGACTGTACCTGTGCTAGGGCTGTAGTCAACCAAATCATATCTTGGTCATCTGAAATTCGACCAAACCTATAAGCAATCGATTGGTCGCTTATTCTTTTTTGCCTGATGGAAGTATGTTTTCTTTCCCTACGAAAGATTTGTACTTTGTTAATGCATAATTAAAACATATTTATAAAAAAAACAAACATTGGTAGTCAATGCGGGGCCCTATTGTTGTTAAGCCTTAACCATACAGTGCGGGGTGAAACACTAAATCTGTACGGTATCCATAGATTCACTTAATCGGCCACAGTGCACTCTACTCTACTGGCTAGCCTTAATATCACATAAGTGCTGTTTGGAGAAGGTCAGTGGGTTTCAGATCCATTCCGATCAGAGTCCGACTTGGTTACACCAGAGCCTCATTATAAAGCAGGTCGCACACCAGACGAGCAACGAAGCACCACGTCGGTTAGCGTGGCGTAGTATATAGACAACCAGATTCCATTTTAGATTTGATCTGTGTTTCATGCAATGGGTGAAACACAGAACATGAAACCATGGATGGGGCTGGGATTCGTGCCAAGATGCCAAACAAAATACCTTTTAAACAAAATACTGTGGGACAGACTAAACTGACATTTATGAGTTTGGAGCCGAGTAAATGCTCAGCGAGTTACGACTAGCCGTCTTCCTTATAGAAGCGATTTGTGGAAACCGGGGTTGTCTGGACCTCCTGTCTTATAAGTCTCATAGTCTATCAAACCCTATGATTATTAAAACAGTTGCGACAGAGCCTTCGATATTATATTTATTTGTTATTAATGTTATTTCTTACACTGGAGCCTATCAAAAATAAATCGGTCTTCATTTTTCTCTGCCACCCCCAAAAATAACGGATTAAGACACGCTTTTTCCCTTATGAAATTATTTGGTCGAACAACTGCATATCAACCAACCGACCGCCCTATCCTCTGCAAACTCACCATATGAGCGAGACTAGAAACTGATTTGGAGCTGTCTTGTTGAGTCTTGGCTGGAGTTTGGTATGCCATAACAGACCGACCAATCATTGCTGCTCCCTATCTACTACTGTACAATACAGTGAATATAATTGCTTCTCATTAGACAGGAGCCAAATCATGGCATGAACTCAAAGTCACCTCTCCATTTCTTTTAATTATTTCACTTGCACACACACACACACACACACACACACACACACACACACACACACACACACACACACACACACACACACACACACACACACACACACACACACACACACACACACACACACACACACACACACACACACACACACACATTACCGTCATATTTTCTAGGCCGTTGTTCTTTCTATGCAGATTAGGGTGGAGTGGGGAGGTGTGAGAATCATGATGGAATACAAAGGCAAGATGAGAGTCTGTGGAGAAGTGAGGAAGGGGTAGAGGAGTGGCGAAGAAACTAGAGGAAGAGGAGATGGTGAAGAGGGTAAAACTGAAAAGAAAACCTTTGATATATTGTACATGCTATAACTACCATCCACCAATCACAGCGCATGACACGCGCGCACACACGCACATGCACACACACACTGGCAAAAGATGTGTCGATCTCTCTCTCGCTATGTTTCTGTCTCTCTCTCTATGATGACGTTTCTCTCTCTCTCTCCCGCCCGCTCTATGATTAGGGATTCTGTCTCTCTCCCGCTCGCTCTATGATTAGGGTTTCTGTCTCTCTCCCGCTCGCTCTATGATTAGGGATTATTAAAACAGTTGCGACAGAGCCTTCGATATTATATTTATTTGTTATTAATGTTATTTCTTACACTTGAGCCTATCAAAAATAAATCGGTCTTCATTTTTCTCTGCCACCCCCAAAAATAACGGATTAAGACACGCTTTTTCCCTTATGAAATTATTTGGTCGAACAACTGCATATCAACCAACCGACCGCCCTATCCTCTGCAAACTCACCATATGAGCGAGACTAGAAACTGATTTGGAGCTGTCTTGTTGAGTCTTGGCTGGAGTTTGGTATGCCATAACAGACCGACCAATCATTGCTGCTCCCTATCTACTACTGTACAATACAGTGAATATAATTGCTTCTCATTAGACAGGAGCCAAATCATGGCATGAACTCAAAGTCACCTCTCCATTTCTTTTAATTATTTCACTTGCACACACACACACACACACACACACACACACACACACACACACATTACCGTCATATTTTCTAGGCCGTTGTTCTTTCTATGCAGATTAGGGTGGAGTGGGGAGGTGTGAGAATCATGATGGAATACAAAGGCAAGATGAGAGTCTGTGGAGAAGTGAGGAAGGGGTAGAGGAGTGGCGAAGAAACTAGAGGAAGAGGAGATGGTGAAGAGGGTAAAACTGAAAAGAAAACCTTTGATATATTGTACATGCTATAACTACCATCCACCAATCACAGCGCATGACACGCACATGCACACACACACTGGCAAAAGATGTGTCGATCTCTCTCTCGCTATGTTTCTGTCTCTCTCTCTATGATGACGTTTCTCTCTCTCTCTCCCGCCCGCTCTATGATTAGGGATTCTGTCTCTCTCCCGCTCGCTCTATGATTAGGGTTTCTGTCTCCGTCTCTCCCCCTCTCTATGATGAACTTTGTCGCTAGTCTCTCCCCCTCTCTCTCTATGATGATATTTCTGTCTGTCTCTCCCCCTCTCTCTCTATGATGAGGTTTCTGTCTCTCCCCATTTTGCTCTATGAGGAAGTTTCTGTGTCTGTATGTCTATGATGAAGTGTCTGTCTCTGGGCCAATGGCTAAGGCAGAAGAGGCTTCAACATCCTCAACAGCAATATCCAAACGTATGAAAGACTACATTATTGCCCCCGCCAAGGATCTAATAATTGATTTTCAATTAATCTACTAATTAAAAGTCTCAATGTGGCAGATTAAGCCCCTGCACAGTTAGGAGTCAGACCTTCAGAATAAAAAAACTCAATAACATTGTTTTGTCCAATCCAACTGCAAATAAATTGATAACTGTTGATCAGCATTGAAAACGGATATGTTCAGGTCATTTAAAGCTACTAGTTGCTTGTTCATAAGTAACGTTAGTGATTATGCAATATTTGCAGTAAATCCAGCGTCACATTCATTGTTAAAAAGCAGGTAGTCATCTGCGTTTAAAATCTTAAAAGTTTGATTTTGTTAGTCTGAAAGATCGATACCACAACATCAATCTTCAAGTTGCATCGCATACAGAAATGGCTCATTTAATAACACCACTTAACCACCTGAATCCCGATCTCAATCACGAAGCTTTCAGAGCTTTATTCGAAAAACAGTTTGGCGAGTAGGCTACGGCATCCAACATGCCCGGCTCCCTCTCGTCATTATCCGAGTCAGTGTCGCTACTGTTGCCTGGCAGTTCAGTGATTATTCCTGCCTTCGTGAAAGCTTGGTCCACAGTTGAGACTGATATATCAGCCCAGGCATCCACGATCCATTGTCAAAATGTGGCGTAAGTCGCCCGGCGCTGTCTCCCCGACTTGGTGAACGTGTGTTCGCCATCTAAGGCCCCGTCCCCACAAAGCCAATTTTTTGGTGATTTTTTTTAAGTCTTGTGCGTTTCGGCCGACCGTCCAGACGGAGCCGGCGAATCAGGTGCCCGAAACCGCACATTTCTGAAACCACCCTCGGAGGTGGTTTCATATCTATCCGGACCTATGCGGTTTCGTGTTAGGATTCGTGTGGACGCCTGAAACGCAAATGATTATGGCATTAGCCCCCCAACAGCTGGGGGACGTCAGAGTTGCGTTGAATTTTTTATTTATTATTTTATTTGTATTCTTTTTGTAGCTTTAAATAAAGCCCCTTGATAAATTTAATTACTAACTGTACATTAAAAAGTATTGCTGCTCAATTTAAAAGGTTGGATCTCCTCGTGACTGAATGTTTGTATACAGCGCGCAGGCTTGATGCACTCCACTTTTTTCTGTGGAGAACCAGCGCCTTGAATATTTACTTCAGTGTTTCTGCAGCTTGATGCGGTTTCCCAGAAATCGGATTGTTTTCGCCCGTTTCGGCTCCGTGTGGACGGGGCCTTAGTGTTCGTTTGTTCGCCATATATAAGGCACACCGGATTATAAGGCGCACCGTCGTTTTTTGTGAAAATTAAAGGCTTTTAAGTGCGCCTTATAGTGTGGAAAATACGGTACATATTTTTAGACATTTTGAGAAAGGAACTATGGACTAAGGCAATACAACAAGCCATTCAACCACTTCAAAACGAGGCACTTTTCAATAAATGTGTAAGGAACAATAGATATTTAAGGGCAGTATAAGAATAGCTTTGTGGGTGGATGGAAATTTCAAGCATTAGTCAAGGACATATATCTGGGTATCAGACCCATAGCACTCGAAAAGGTGCCTGTTTAAGTTTAGAAAAAGTATAGACAAAGCCAACCTATTTAACCTACAGGTAATAACATAACATAAGAAAACCAGGTACATTGGATACGTTTGTAGAGAACTATTAAACTATATACATATAGACAGTTCCAAAGAGTTCTACTGACCATTAATCAGGAATTTTGAGTAGCCTATAGGTTTATAGTGAACTATAGACATCTGATTATATCCAGAGAGTAGTGTCCTTTCCTGAGGGGCACAGCGAGTAGTGTCCTTTCCTGAGGGGCGCAGAGTAAGTGTCCTTTCTGTCCTTCTGAGATGGAGGTTAGGGTTAAGGGAATAGAAGCAGGAGTTTTGGCCTGAAAAACTTGAGCAGGGAAAAGGATGAAGTGCCTTTCATTTTTCAGCAAGTCACAATAGAATTGGTCAGCATAATGAAAGGATACTTTGGTCAATTAAATTGTATTGAAAACAAAACTTCTTGAACAAATGAAACATGTCCTACCTTAAAACACTCCGTCCCAGAAGGTCACTGGTCTCTGTAACCTTGTTGAGCACCCCATCAGTGTCCAAGGACATGAGGATGTTTTTTTCTGTGGACATGAGCATAAAGGCTTCCAAGTGCTCCTGGGTGATAGTTCGCCTAAGTCTATTCTTCACAAATTTTAGTGTAGAAAATCTTCTCACAGGCCACTTGAGTAGTTGATATTGTTAGAAGAAATTCGTAGGCCAGTCCAATTACATGGTAAGAGTTTTTCACTAAGTTGTATTGTGCAAGGATATGGTAAACACAAATGTCACAATTCTTACACATAGAACACTTAACACTGACCAATTCTGGCCCTTCCACTTTGCATGGTTCTTCTTCATTACCATCCTCAGTGCCTTCGGGTGAATCCTCTTCTCCTGAGGTCCGCACATTGTACTCCTCTAGGGGGGACAGCTTTAGTCTTTCCCACTGTGTGGCGAGGCTTGCTAGCTCAGCCTGTCAGGTACCAGCAGTGGCTCTGGCATCAAATTTTAGTAAGCATTTACTGAGGTTTTGCATTGCAGATCCTGGAAGTACCTTATCTCTTACGCCAGAGAAGTTTTTTGGATCCAGGCAGGCAAAATCTGAGCAAAGCTTTCCACTCTCAGCAATGTGCTCATGGATACTTTGGATGACTGTGTCGATAATGACATTATGAATGGTCATCTCAAAGTCCCTCTCAGCTGCTGTTAATTGCTCAACTTCTGCCAGGTCCCCTTCCCGTTTTTCAGGTAGTGCTACCTCCTCCTCCATCTCCCAGTCCTCACCATTGGCCCACTCACACAAACTGGTCTGCAGCTTCTTTAATGCCACTGTAGTCTCACACGCACCTCTTCAGCCTATCCTCTGTTCCCACTACCAGGCGGTGTGTGATCAGGAGATCCATCCCGCTTGTCTGAAGGTATTTGGACAGGGGGGATTTGTGTTCAAAAATCCTGAGAAAGATTTGGGCTTCGAGAATTGTCTCATATTTTAAGAGACCATCCATGTATCCTTTGGCCTTGACTCTAGCACTTGGCTTCATTGTTGGTTCTAGTTGAATTGCTATAAGAGTCAAGACTAAATCTACTGTATATACATGGCACTGTCATTCCTTCCAAAACACCCGAACACCTTTCTCAGAGCAGCATCTTTAGCCCACCACCCTATCTGTTCTATAGACAATAGACTCTCTTCTATTGGAGAGAGTCTTGGGTGCCGCTTTTCTGTGCTGATTTCTTCCCACTTTATCATTAGTTTGTACGAATCCCTTATGAAAACAGCAATGTCATTCAGGAGAGAGAAAAGCGATGCACTCTGAATAACACTGCCTGTTGTGTCCGCTAAAACCAGGTTAAGGACATGTGCATAGCACCAGACATGGATTTGGATCCTCTGATAGAAAGGCAGAGAAGCCTTTGTAACTGCCCTGCATATTGGCTGCCCCATCTGTAGCACTCCCTACACAACATTGCACATCGAGGTTAAGGGTTGCTAGTGTGTCTTTCAGGATGTCGAGAAAATACTGCCCAGTAGAGGCCTCACAATCAACCAGAGCGATTGTTTTCACATCTGTGAAATACCTGAGAATCACAGAGCACTGGTCTTTGGTGGTGATGTATTGAGTGGTGTCAATCTGGACAGAAAACATTTTGGCTTCTCTGACCTCACTGGCAATTGTCTCCCTTATCAACTGCCTGATCGCTTTGACAACCTTGTTGATAGTGTCTTTTGATAGCAGAGTGACCAATGTCCCTCTGCCTCTTGCCCCAGCTTCATGCTGTTTTTTACTTTTTCCAATACATACCGTTGTAACGAAAAGAGAGCTGAGCCGCAAGGCAAAGCTCTCGATCTACCGGTCGATCTTCGTTCCTATCCTCACCTATGGTCATGAGGGCTGGGTGATGACCGAAAGGACGAGATCGCGGGTACAAGCGGCCGAGATGAGTTCTCAGAAGGGTGGCTGGCGTCTTCCTTAGGGATAGGGTGAGAAGCTCAGCCATCCGTGAGGAGCTCGGATTAGAGCCGCTGCTCCTTTACTTAGAAAGGAGTCAGCTGAGGTGGTTCGGGCATCTGGTAAGGATGCCCACTGGGCGTCTTCCTTTGGAGGTGTTTCAGGCACGTCCAGTGGGGAGGAGACCTCTGGGAAGACCCAGGACTAGGTGGAGAGATTATATCTCAACACTGGCCTGGGAACGCCTCGGGATCCCCCCGTCAGAGTTGGTCAATGTGGCCCGGGAAAGGGAAGTCTGGGGCCCCCTGCTTGAGCTGCTCCCACCGCGACCCGACCCCGGATAAGCGGACGAAAATGAGATGATGAGATACATTCCGATAAATGTTGTCGCAGGCAAGGGTCATACATATTCAGGAGCATGACCCTTTCAAGGAAGTTACCGTGGTCTATGCTTTGGTCTTCCAAAGTGTAGGCAGCTTCAAATTCTGAGCCCCGGTAGCTTAGACCCTGTTTTCCTATAACCTTGATAACATTGATGACACGATCCATCACCTGCCGTTTCTTTCTGACTTGCCCTTGATGCAGGGAGAGCTGACTCCCCCTTAATCTACTCTCAATGTCCCCATGATGTGCCCTCAATAAGTAAGCCTCTACATAGTCTTGATGTATAAGACTTCTTTCATGCTCCTCAATTCTCTGATGCATCCAGGATTGCATGCCTCCTCTTACAAAAGGGCCATCATAAGCAGAGGGCTTTGAAAATGCCAGTCAAACTGCAGAAGAGAGCATGGCTTTCTTCACAGTAAGTCAACCACTTGCGGTTCATTCCATCCCTACTATTAAAAATATTAGGCACGGTTCTACATGGGGTTTGTTGGGGGTGATATTGAAAAATAATGACAGATCTTTAGAGTTAGGATGGGCAAAATAATTGAAGATTGTAATCTCCTCATCTGGTTCAGCTTCTACACGCTCAATTCCTACCTCAGCTTGTCAAACTTCTATACTTTCAGTCTCCTCTTCAGCTGCTCCAGCCTCTTTGCTCAAACATCCCTCTCCTCATCAGTTTCTGTTTCCATCCTGGACCCTGAGGCTTCACTCTCCCTTGCACTGACTATCTTCCTCTATGTCTGGTTTAAATGACGTAAAATAGAAACAGCTTTAATGAACAGTATTACCAATACATGGTTAAATGCAACACATAAATGATGTAAAAAAATGAGTTGCATATGAATAATCCACACTTATCTTACACCATCACAAATGTATCATTCTCCATATGTTGCAATCATTATATTTCCCTATCATATTTCACTAATGAACATATGCATTTTGTTTAGAATACACTGCATTCTATCCTCTGTACCTATAACATTTTGCAATGTGTGCACATCTGTAATTGTAGCCATGACTTCTCCTAGCATTGTCTGATCAGCGTCATCACAATGCATAATGCACAATTCATGTATATAGGCCGCGAGTTAGTGGGTATAGGGATGTGAATAACTAAAAAATTTCATGGTTGAATAATCAGTGGGAGGTATGAACGAATAATCGATTATTTGATTTGTGCCGACATTCACAAAGGCAGCCATGGATCATCGGCAGGAAATCACTTAATATCTTAAATGCAAAAAAACAAACTTTAACAGTGAAAAATCGAATTTATACTGGTATTAATTGGGGATGTGCATTTCTGGCAAAAATACTATTCAATATTCGTGTAATAATATCGAAAATCGGTCAATCAAGAACCCTGCACGCACCTCGTAAACACGCACGCACAATGACACAGGGAGAGGCTTTTATGAACAAGTATGAAATCAATCTGTTTATTTCAACCACTGCGCCATCAACATTCAACATCCAAATTATTTCAACGTGGGCTTAGGCAGATACTTAGGCCTACATCTTCCAAATCTGTTAACATATTCTCCATCCAATAAAAGAGAAAGATCAGTTAAGTCATTCATTCGTCTGAAATATACCAGCCAGCACATACACATTTGACTAGCTTGTGCTAGCTCCCGCCTAGCAATAACGTCAATGATTGAGCTCTGGCTAACCTTTTTTTCTGTCAATTCACCTGCATGACTCGTGGATGCCTGACTTCGGAATGAATCTGTTATTTTTGAGCACTTAGATGCATCCCCCTCCAGTATCTGCTTCTTCTTTATTCTGGCCTTTTCAGCCCCTCCTTTCTCCATCTCTTCTTGCCTTCCATGAGTGCCACAACAAGCAAGCAACCGCAAACTTGCTCGCTTTCTCTGTCAGAGACGTATCTTTAGGGTCATGCCATTAGACGTGGGGGCGATCATATATCCCCCTACATTTCCGAAAAAGGACTTGACCTGCAAGCTGTTTATTGAATAAATGCATTTCCCAATCCCAGGATTCTTTGCTCCATTCTACGTCAATTCAAGAGCAAACAAAGAAATTAACGTAAACTAGTTTGTATTTATTATTTATGACCATGAAAGTTCTGTAATGCCTGAATAATGAAGAATTAAATGAAATTAAAAAAACAAAAAAAACACCATGAATGAGACATAGAGAGTAAGCAAGTGGTATAAATATTGGGTGGATGTTAGCTTATAATAGCCTATATTGTATATTTCGGGGATTTTCAAGGAGGTTAGAGCCTTGGAGTGGATTAAATTATGCTCAGGGCCGGCTTGCAGACGTCTCACGGCCGCTCATAATAATTGTGGGCCGGTCCACCTGAGCTCGCTGGCCGGCCGGCCGACCGGGAAATCTCCCGATCGTCCCGACGGCCACTCCGCCTCCGAGGTGATCTAAGTAGTAGCGCACTACACTGATATATTCCCGACTTTTGGTAGTGGTTTGGGGTGAATGCCTCAAACTTTAGGAGTGGATAACTACGCAAAATAGGGAGGAAGAAAAATAAGGGTTAGGGATAGTACTCCTGGGATCCAAGATTTGGTTTAAGAATCATGATAGCTTGATCGTTTTCTGTGACAAAAACTGCGCTTTCGTGTAAATGAGAGGCCAAACCACGTGAAAATATCTGCGTTTTCCCTTTGTGTAAACGGGGCCTAAACCAGCCGTCATTCACACACACAAAAGGGAAAAATGATGTTTCATGAATATGTTGCATCACTTTGCCGTGACAGTAATCGGATTAGGGTTGAATATTGAAGGTGTCGGCCAATAAACCGAGAATTATATGAAGGGCACTCTTAAAAATTGGCATGGGATAGAGTGAGTTATTCTGTATGTTTGGAACAAGGGACATCAGTGCCCGGTGTCTATCATTCTTTATCGAACTTATTGAATCCCTCAACTTCATGGGTTTACGAGCAGACATCTGGCTGCGAAAGGTGACGGTTTTACAATCATAAGAGACACCTTGCCCATGCAACTGTATTGCATGCGCTGGTTTTCCTGGCACGTTTTGCATGAGGTTTTGGCAGAGGACAACTCCCATCAGGAGAAGTAAAGGCTCGTCCCTGGGAGACTGGGCTACCTAGACCCTATCCAAGATGCCTTCATGAGCACATAAATATTCCATTCCCGCCGGCAGCAGTCTCACCCAAAGAAAACGTCCCCATGGATATCTCGCCCCCACAGAATGTTTCCCTATCCCAGAGGAGACAAAGTCTGCTGAGGTCCCCTGCATTCTTTAGAGGCCCAGGGCTTATCAGAATCTCATGGATTCTCATGTGTGCATGTGGAAAATGTGGTCATTATGGGACGGCCAGATAGCACATGCACACTTTTACGTTTTTCAAGCAGAAAAGGCTTGAGATTATTTGGGCTTGGATGATATATACTATATTCGCTATACACATATTTGAGAAACAGGAATACAATTAATTTTGTGGTGATAGCTTAAATGAATGTGAATGTTAGACTCACTCACAAGTGCACGTAAACACAGCGAAAAATAGGTGTGTGTGTGTGTGTGTGTGTTTCGAAGGTTGACAGGACAAATATATATCCATATGTATATATCCAACCATCGACCTGTTGTTGTTGTTGTTGTTGAGTGACTTGGTTATCTCCGTAGGGCCATTACATGGATCAATAATCAAGCGGCGTATATTAACTAAACAGAAAGAGAGAGCTTGGGCAGCAATCCAGTCTTTCCCTGGAACAAGAGCAGGCCGGTCATCATCTTGTCACTTATACTGATGGCTCCATGTTTACCTGCTCTTTCTGCACAAGAGCATAATGCTCTATAATTGACATACTGTAGTTGTAGTAGTGCCTGTCTATTATGTTACATTTCTTTCCACACCTTTCCAATATTTGGCTAGATACAATACCATTAAACATGTTTATTTTTTTTTGGCTCTTGGGGGAACTGTATTGTTATAATTTGAGGAAAGTCTCATTTGATAAATATATGCTTTTTGGCCGTTCGCCTTTTAATGTGGTATTTTTTGTGGTATGCTTTGAAATTTGAAGGGGGGGGGGGGGGGGCTGGGAAAGGGTCACGAGGGTTTTTAGAAAAACAGACTCATGAGATTCCATAACAACATTTGTGAGGGCCGATGTCAAAACCCCCTCAATGGGGGTACACTCCCTCAATGAGGGGTGCATATTCAATCAAAAAGGACTATTCTGGAAAAGCATTTTAGCAGCAGACACCTCCTAATTTATAAAGAATTTCTGCAGTTTAACAAATTGATACATGCAAGTACATTCAAATATATACTAATCACTTGTCTAAGGTTGTATAATATTATTGTATAGTACACTATTATAGTGGATAAGTATAAGGTAACATCTTCTCTTTATACTTGTGTGTGTATAAATGAGCTAGGTCCAGAGTAGGTTTAAAGAGGTAAGAGGTACGAGGAGTGTGCGGCCTGCAGGTCGGTTCCTTTGGAGAAAAGTCGATACAAATATGTGATGTACAGAAACATGAACACACACACACAGGAACACAACTACTTATTATTGTGCCTTTTTTTTTTACCCATCTTTAATTAACGATATTACCCCAAAAACATGGGTGTGACAATAGTGTTTTATATATTTCCAAATTGAATTAGTGGATAAACCTCTTGAGATAAAGCATCTCTTTTTCAGGGGGTCCTCAGGCACAAAACATGTTGTTAACATTAAAGTTTTCACACCTGGTTGTTGGTCTCTCATGTTAACTGTGGCTCTCTCTTTCTCTCTCATGGTGTTGCTACTTGAGCAGCAGAAACTTATCTCCTGTAGCTTTCAATTTCCCAGGAGTGAGAGAGGTGTTTCCTCGCTGTTTTTAATACTCACTCACCCTATCTAGTCCTCTACCTCCTATTCACCTTCTTTCTGTCCGTGAATGAGATCAGAGATGGAATAGTGGTCAACTGTGGTTTCCTGGTGTGTGTGTGTGTGTGTGTGTGTGTGTGTGTGTGTGTGTGTGTGTGTGTGTGTGTGTGTGTGTGTGTGTGTGTGTGTGTGTGTGTGTGTGTGTGTGTGTGTGTGTGTGTGTGTGTGTGTGTGTGTGTGTGTGTGTTCTGAGTCCTCTATATCCCCATGGAAAACACCTTTAAAATTTTCGCTGCTGTAACCCCCGACACACGCACACAAACATGATGAAGATTAAATTATCTCAACAAATTAAAAAAACCTGTGTTCCCCTTTGCTGTCCCACGGGTTTGCTGATTAATATCTCCTAGAAGAGAAAGCACACAGCGCTCCTTCAGCCCCTTAAGACCTTTCTTCTCCTCCTCCTCGTCCCTCCCCTTCATTGTCCCCTCTCCGACTCTCCTCCTTCCCGAGGGAGAGCCCTGCATCCCCGTGGCCGGGGCCAGATGAAATGTGTTACCAACGCCACATGGTTCGGCAACACTCCCCGTGTCGGAGCGTTTCATCATGTCTCACCACTTTATACCACTCTGTCTGCCGTCATGCATGACCGCAGCACTACACACTACTCTCGAACCTCAGTAATAGCGAGGACCCCGAGTGGCACTCGTGGGAAATGAGTGTGAAACATGGGCCGATGTGGAAACAAGACTAATCTGAAACACTTCAAGTATTGAGGAAGGGGAAAATAAGAACGTCAAACTGAATTCATCATCGCAGATAAAATTGTGCCACTTGAAAATAATCAATCCAATTTGACGTAAGGCTATAAAAAAAATAGATATGTAGGCTATAATAAATGTCTGTTGTTTGTAACGTCAATTCAAGACGAGCACATCATCGGTTAATCACCTACAAGCTAGTAGCCCCTGTTATAATGGGGAGGCAAGTCCCAGCTTGGCTTGGCTGGCGCCTAAGGTCAGACCTAGTCCAGCCAGGCCAGTATAGTTGAATGAAAAGGCCATAGTCCTGCTAATGGCTCTGCTGTAGCGACTACTAGATAGCTACTGGGGCACCTGTGCCCACTGACTAATAGAGAGCTGCTGGGGTCTGCTGTAGTGACTACTAGGTCTCCTTTATGCAGTGACTAGTGGAGAGCTACTGGGTCTTCTATAGTGTTCAGTGGGGAGCTACTGGGTCTGCTGGAGTGAATACTTGTGGTCTCCTGTATGTAATGACTAGTGGAGAGCTGCTGGGTTTATTTAAAGGATCCCCGTTAGCTGATGCCATGGCAATCGGCTAATCTTCCACACCTGACATACTTTACATTGCATTTATTGACATTAAATTAGATCAATGTACATTGCATTAAAAGAAATGCAGAGCTTGCATTGATGTGAAAATAAATACTAAATAAATACATTCATATTATAAGACAGTTAACACTAGTCATATAATTTAGGTAGAATACTAATTAAAAAAATGTACATATAAAGCTATTTAAGGAGTATTTGAATTATAGAACTCTATGAAGCAGAACGTGAATATTAAAAACGAGCCCAGAGTTATACCTCCTACTGTTCAGTCTGTCATCTGCATGCCAATAGATGCCTCTGCATATTCCCTTTTTAAAGGATGATTTATTTTTTATTAGGCGGATATTAAGGGGTACATTATTCTTGTTATTGCTCTGTAAATGACACTTTTCTTTCGAAGAGCTACTCCTTAGGCTGGGTCCCACGATGTGAACGTTACCGGCCAAATCTTGTTATGAGTGTTAATAGCAATAAACTATTTGTTAAAATAAAAACAATGGTGTCTTTGAGTTAATTGTGCAGCTGGAAAATGTGGCCGAGCTTGAAGAATTCCTGTGCTCAATGGCATGAGGAAAAATTGCAACGTCTCAGTGCTGGTTTTACCAGAGCATCCCAGAACAATCCTAGCAGCTCTATTCTTTGTGGCTTGTAATTTTGCGAGAGTTGGTTTAGATGCGGACGACTATACTGTTGAACCATAACTGAGTATCCTCTACGCAGTGGCTAGTGCAGAGCTACTGCTCTATTGTTTGAAGTGAGATACAGGTCTCTGTTCACCTTGGAACATATCACATTGTCATTTATACAAATAATAAATGTATAGATTTATAGACGATATTGTTTCTAAGTCAAAGTTAAAGTCTAATGTTTTCTACAAAAAGTCATCTCGGCCACAGTATCCCTCCGACAATAGGCAGTCAAATTACAACAGAAGTATACCGTTCCTTCAAAACAGAATCCTTGCAGACTTCTTGTTGAGGCTTGTTGAGGATGAAGTCGCCCGACAATTTTGCGAGGTAAAGCATTACGCAATAAAAAATGAGCTCCAAAAAATAGCCTTCCAGGCTCGAACTTGTTGGCCTCTTATTTCTATATCTTTGGATTGGGACCTAATTTCATACCTTTGTATACTCTAATAAGTTTAAAGCTTTTCAATGGAAAATTCATTCATGTTTTATGTATTGTTGGAACCATTAATCAGAACATCCATGTATTTCCATAATGCATATCAGGGGACGTGTGATCACTCTATAGATGATGGTAATGCTGAAGGTTCATTAGGCATGAATACTATATCAGAGTTGAGACGCAAGAAGACTGAGATTAGATTATAGCCTGCACGGTGATTCGATGAAGTGCTCCGGATGATAACATGAAAGGGTCCTTTTGGGCGATAAAGATCTGGGGATTTTTGTCTCATCTCTTTCACCGCCAGTTTAAGGTAAAGTGCGCTGCATTTCTGAACGCTGTCAATTAAATTAATCTGGTCCTTTTTATCTGGTAATTTCTAATAGACAACAATATATTAAATCATAAATTGATGTGGCCTCATCAGCTATTTAATTTAATACCTTTCATGTAAATGAAAAGGGACAAAATGAAAATGCAATCACATATCACAACTGCTGAGATGACTTTATTTCAACTCTTCTCCTTTGTTACTGTCGATCTAATGGTTATATGTGAAGGATCAGCTTGGGTTTTTTAACCTGGACTCACCGGCTGTGAGGCTTAACTTAGACTCACCCGCTGTGAGACCTAACTTGGACTCAACAGCAGTGAGACTTGGCTTCAATGAGACTTCAAGACTTGAGGGTACTCTGGAGATTTGAAAGCAAAAATGCCCTCCTATTCTACAGGCTGTGTTGAATTTTCATTGTATGAATAGGTTGTTTGTTGACACCCATATGGATACATTTGGATGTCATCCAATCAAAGTTCCTGATTTAACTTTTATAGTCGGATTCGGATTAGAACACTTTTTTGCTTTACTTTTTTTTTTACTTTCCTCCTGGGTATTTCAAAACAATAAAAACATATTTGAAATATTTATTATGCTGACGGATGAAATGGTGGCTTTTCTTTGGGTGTTTTAAGAATACAAACAGATCCCTTTGTTCAGGACCCACAAGGGTATCCGGATCAAAGCATAGAGGACAGCCCTTTGGCCATCAAGGGTTTCTTCCGCCCGTGTTTCCATATGCGCTGGAAGCTCAGCAACCAGGAGGGCCTGGGTGGAAGACGACAAGGGAGGGCAAACCTGTCTAGCATCTGGACTCCAACATGGTACAGGCTGCAAGGGCCCCATGCAGCCTGCACCATCTTGGAGTCCAGGTCGATTGTTAAGTCACCGGCCCTTTCTAATTTCCTGGCCCTCTTGCCAAGGGGGACAGGAAATTAGAAAGGGCCGGCGACTTAACATTTGCGGCCTGTGAAAGCCATTATAATCTGTTCAAACCTCTTTCCCGAACCTTCTCTTAGTAAAGTAATTATGTCACAAATAATGGACCATAGCTAATGATCGTATGCCAGATGTCATACCTTCTGTTTGCTATAAAGGTCTGAGCTGATCAAAATGATTTTGTAGGTGTTCATTTTTTTGTCTTTTTTCTGCCAATACAAATGCAAAATTAGAATGGACCGTCAACATATTTCTGCATTTTTCAATACGAGGCCTTAGATAAAAGAAAGATAAAACCCCAAAAGACGAGCTCGGTTCAGGAGTCAGCCTTGTTACTATTCTGTCTTGTTCATCATGTCTTGTTAAGAGCGATGCTTGGAGCCGGTGACTAGTATGATATAAATTATTCAATGATTCTTTGATCTGCAGGGTTGAAATTGATGCAGGGTCGATCCAGTGGCTATGGGGACTTATCTACTGTTTCTGCTCGAACAACGGGGGGTGGACGACTGTGTGCTTTAGACAGAGCTGTACTCGATAGAGGTGAAGCGTATAGTCAACAGGAATCCTAGATTAATTAACCCCCCCTTATCCCTGTGTGAGTGCTGGGATTACAATCTCTTTATTCTGAGCATTCTTGTCAACAACCTCAATAATTCAAAAAAGAAAAGTGGAGAAAAGTCCCATTAGAACCTTTATGATAATGCACGTCTTTGATATTATTTGCATTTCATTATATTGAGATGAAAACATCATTCATCTCATCTGATGTTTTTATAGTAGTTTTACAGTAAAGATCATGTGATACGGTGTTCAGTATTTGATTGGCTGACAGCTGTGGTTCGTCGCATGATTTATATGAGGAGGGGAAACGTGTTGTGGTAATAGGGTTTCAAACGTTGAGCCTGCCAGTGTGAACAAATTATGCAAAAACACACATCATTTTCAGACACAATTCATGCAGTGTAGTGCATGACAAGCCCTGTTACGGGTGCTCTCTCCCTCTCTTTCTCTCGCTCTCACACACAAAATGTGCCAAGTAGTGTGTAGGAGATCTGCTGCCTGAATGACAAATAGAGTACTTGACTTTTGTTTCAACGGTTTCATATAATTTTCCGGGGGTTTAGAATGTTAGTTGAATGGATCTGGGGCTATTATTATTTAAAATATTCTTTAACTAAAATATGTATGTATTTAAACATTTTGGGGATACCATTCTTTCATCAGAAGAAGCTTTTCTTGGGCTAGATAATTGACTCATCACTACATCCTACGGCTCCTCTTTTTAAGATCAATCCATCCTTGTTCCCCGAGTGCATGTCCTTGGACTTTTGGTTTACCATCAACTCTCTTCTCAATGGCCTGTGGAAGAGACGGTATGGCAAAACACCATGCATTATTGATCCGGGCCGTGCAATGGTGGGGATGCTGCAGTAAATCTCTCCTGCTGTAGATCAGTCAGGCGGGATGCAGGAGGCCGCTGAGGGCCTTGTCAAGAGGTAAGTAGTCGGAGGGATCTTTAGGATAGAACATTATTACAAAGGCACAGGCACTGCACTAGAGCAATATCTTCAGGCTTGCCATGTGACCACCTTGTCTTATGCATGATGTTATTCAAGAATAGCACATGTTAAATGTAACTTATGGATGATCGTGTTAGCGATCGTCACCTGCTATATATTAAGCGTCCGTGACAGCTTCAGAATGATGCTCACACTATGATATATATTTTTGTGTAATAATTCAACTATATTTTACTTTGTGTCTTAGATGGTACATTATACATGTGAGATACATTTACATTGAAATGTATTCATCACAAGCAGGGGTTGGAGAAAATGGAACTTGATCAAGAAGTGGTTTGACAACCATGTGAATTCTATCAGTCCTCCGAGGTAGGCACAAACCAAAGTAATCTAATTATTTCAAACAAATTTATGCGAGTCTTGTCTTACCTTTAAAGTTCTAATAGGGCCTCTTAGAGCATCTTTGATTTAAATGATCAATATGACGATTATCATTAGGCTGTTTTGGTGCCCCAAATTAAGTGGCGGCACTGGGCAGTTGAAAGGCACTAGCTGTGAACTGGCAATTCAAAAAAAAATTAATATGGTAACCTGCTTCTATGGAGAGAATAAAGTGGCCAGTAAAGTATTATGCCCTGGATAGCCCCGAAATGTCCTCTAGCTTAATGAGTTGATTAAAATGAATTAGCCAATTTAATTTGAAAGGGTCATGTAAGATTGCTCGGACCCCGGACCCGGACGGAATAGAATCGTACATAAAGAGATCTCCATTGTAATAAAAAAATAAAGGCATTTCAACAGATCACAAAGAAATCTGAAGATATTTTATGAGAAAGAATAACAAATCTTAAAACTAACAAAAAATGTGTTAATCTGTGTTACGGGAATTGGTTCTTCAGACAGCCAATGAGGAAGAACCCATTAGAGACAAGAGCACCCCGACCCACTATCCAGTTAGTGTTCATTAAAAGCCATTAAAGCTACTCCAGATGTGGCTATCATTGATCAAGCAATCTGTCCCCATAAAGCCAGCTTCAGCAGTGCCTTCCCGGGTAGTCTGAAATCAAATTACTGGGAGATATCTGGTCATTGCTACTTTGTTTCTGCTCTCTCCTCCCTGTTGTTGTATACCCATGTCATGTTTTAAGGACCATTGTGAATGGACCAACATCCTCTAAATTACACTTTGGTACCGCAGGCACTATGTCCGTACCAAATTCTAACCCACCAAGTCTCTCCAAAGTGTAGGGTTAGGGTTACCAACACAGAAAACAATATTTTCTTCAACAGGAAGCAAGCAAGGCTCAGCAGGATAATAAACATAGAGACTACTTCGTGTTCAGTCTGCCGCTAAAATCAATACATATTTCTCTGGTCATATCGCCGAAGGTAAAACTGGAAAAGGCATGAAATAAAATGAAACCATTGAAACAGACATTGTATCTCAGTAGGCAGGGTGCGAACTACGGGGGGCCAGGGGGTTCTCAGCCCCCCTTAATGAGACATGAGCTCCCCTGTAAACATGATTTGTGAAATTTTGGGGGGGTCTCTAAAATATTGGCAAAATGCTGTTTTTTCCCATGCATTTCCTTTTTGTTTTTGTATTGCAAAATCAGGTAGAGGTTATTGTGACTTTGCCTTGCATATATCTCACTCTCTAGCATTCAAGGATTCAGAAGTGCTTTATCTTTATTCTGCATTTTATTTATAAAAATCATTTTGCACACCATAATTTGGAAGAAACTCTCACACAGTACTCTTTGTACTGCTTTTAAAGCAACAATTTGTATTCATCATAGGAGGTGCACTTGAATATGATTGATAATGGTGTTTATCAAATACAAAGTCGTTTTTTCAATTGTACTAATGGACACATTTGATTGCCCCAAATTGAAGAGAGTGGATTTGATTGGCTCAAATGGCTGTATTTAACCTCCTACATCCCACCCACATTGCATCTCATGCAAACCTTACCGCACTCAGCGCTAAATAACCTCTTCTTCTTGATAATGGTGAGTCATGGAAAACAAGTCTTCTGTTCTAGACTGTTTGCTGGGAGACACAGAGCTATGGATTAACAATGTCTGTACGCTTTTCTCATTAATTCTATTTATAATATAATCTAAAAATCCGATAATCAGCAGGCCCCCATGCAGGTTGTTCCACTGGAAAATATCTCAAATAAGAAAAGAATAGGATCAATTCAAATCTGTACCAGTTTATTGTTGAGGGTCAAATGTTGGATGTAGGTGAGCCAGTAATTGTAAGTTATGGTTTTAATTTGTTTCGATAAATGCCCTTAATGACAATTCATTTTTGCTGGGATCATCATTTCATCATTTAGCTAAAAACAAAACAAATCCCATCACCCAAGAAAAGTCAGACTTAATTTGGGCTCCAGTTACTCCATGGATCCACCTTAAGCTGATTGATTGTGTTCATAAGGGGTTTCATGTTGATAAGTCATTATAATCCTTTTAAATGTTTCACTTTGTGCCATAAGTTGGTCCCCACTTGTGATGTCAAAAATACATTGCAATGACAGACCTCACCTGCTGGTGAAATTCATAAAAGGATAGTTTAACTAAAGAATAATAATTTAATATATTTAAAAAAATGATGTACGTTTCATCGGCTGAAACTATAACAACACTAAGTTCGGAGAGGCAAAAGCGAACAGCACTCATTGTTCACTTTTCTACATCAGGCCAGTTGTTACACCAAAGTTGAAGAACTCTGTAGTATCTCTAATAAAACTAATATTCAATCCAATCAGTACATATTGGATCAATCCAATTCAACAAAAAGGAACACAACACCCAGGAGCCATTCTTTGTTCATCAATAACTCATCCCCATAGTATCCTAGTATACTGTAAGAAAATTGCATGAGGTGTGGCTTCTTTGAATCCTTTGGCTTTTAGCAGATTGACTTAAACTCCCTCGGGACTAAACTGATTGAGAGTAATCCTCACTATGGATGATTTGATCATCAAGAGGCTCCTTCCATTTTCCTCACTTTTTGAGAGTGGTTTCCATAATTCGCTTCAGCCAACACTTAACAACACACTCTTAATTTCTTCAAGTGCATCCACTGCTCAAAGCAAAGTTCCCTGCATGTGATACCGCCTACCCCGAGGGCTTTGGAGACATCTTCATCAGGTGGCCTCCGATATCTGCATGGTTGTTTGAGTCAGATGGGAGGCTTCAAAATTACTGCCTGCCTATAGATTAGACGGCCAATATCGTAGCCCAAGCTTTCTGTTGGCCACAGGTGGTGGATTTTAACTATCGCTCATCTTTCAAAGGAATTGCAAAGAAAATAGATTTTCCTGAAGAATTGTTTGCAAGGTTCAAAGGTTCAAAAGCTTTATTTGTCCAACATGTTTCCATATACAAAAATGTCTGAAGGCAGTCTGTTCTCTAATTGTGTGTATGTGGTGCTTGTGTCAGAAGTATGTTGTGTGTGTGTGTATTGCCTTGGGTATGAAGGATTTTGTAAAGAGCGATATTTTTTGCTAGAGGCACTCTGTATCTTCTGCCTGATGGAAGCAGCTCAAAACAAAGGGGAGGGAGGGATCCAGGAGAATGGAATTGGTCTTCCTTTCCACTGCTTGAGTGCGCAAGTCTCAAACCCCTTTTTGTTGGATGCTGATTATCTTGTTTGCCTGCTTACTTATCCTAGCCAGTTATCCCTTGCATCTGCTTGTTAGGAAGCTCTACCAAGTTGCTGTGTTGAAGGAGATGACAGATTCTATCAGTGTTTTTTAAACCATCACTGCACCCAAGGAGCAGGAAGTTGCAATCAAGCGGAGTCCAGTTTCTAGTATTTCAACCGTGCCGTCTGGATTAGTTAGCGTATCCACTCAATGATCTCAGCAGGAGCGTGAAGGGACGGCAGACACTAGGGGCTGCCTCCCTAGTCAGACCTTGGAGCTAATCCCAACAAATTTGTGAATCAGCACCAGTTTCGAGTCAGCGGAGGACTTCCCGCTCCTCAGAAGCAGACAAACCCTTGCAGGAACAGAAAAGAGTTGGCTGACGTGGTCGGCCCAACCTTTGTCCGCCGTTTCACAGTCATGCAGGCAGATTAAGGAGAAGTGTGCTAAACCAACCAGGTGCACAGCATTTGAAATGCGGTGCTTCCTTCCGGTTGGTGATCCAACTCTCTGTTCAAGTGGTGTCCTGTATTCTGCTTTGACCGTATCTTTAAAGTCTACGGATTCATTTATTGAAGAAATTGGAAAAGGCGAAATATCGTCTCCGGAGAGCAACGTCACTTGCAGAAATAGTTATCTGCTGCTTAGTGATTGGTTGAGGTGGAAGCAACCACGGCCAGTGTCCAAAAAACGGCAGAAAAAAGAAAGATGTATGACTAGTACTGATGTGTTTGCAACTCGTCAGAAAACACACATTGATAAGTTGTCTGTCTGGCTCTCAGCGGTGTTTCAACAATTGGTCATCTGTGGTTAATTTGGGATGGTCAGGTTGGTAGCTAGACTTTCAATCGATCCTTAAAAAGAAAAAAAAGGATATTGACATGATGACATCCATAGAGCATATTCTATGGGTGTGTATCTTGTACAGCATCTACTGGTTTTTGCAGAGCATTTACCAACATTACTAGGGATTTAAAGGGGTGAGACTGTGTGGGCGTGTTTAGCCATTACAAGCCATTCGAATTTCTGCCTTTCCCTGTGTTTTAGTGACGGCAAGGCAGATTTTCAAACGGCTCATAATGGCTAATCACACTCACACCTGGTGGCATAATATCACCCCTTTTAATAAGACATTCTCCACAAACAAGTCTTTGATATCATTTTTCCCCACAATCCCCCTGCTGTTGAAGGCGATAATTGTTGATAATGTGTTTATTTCCTACAGAAGCATCACTGGTAACAGCCAGGTTCAGTGCTGCTGTGCCGATCTGGGTTCCCATGGTTACAATCATCCTCTGATGTCCAACTATACCAGATTGCCCCAGCTTCTATGATTGTGTAGTTATTATTAAGGATATCCAGAAAATCCTGTTGGTGCGAATGATAATGCTCGGAGAGCATACTGGGCAAGTCCTAAGCAGAATGTACCTTTTTAAACTTTATCTGCATTTTAATAAATCGTCAAAGAACTGCTTGTGTGAAATTTGATCAGCAATTATATTTACTATAACATTTTCTGATAAACTTGGATGCTTTTAGTATTCAAAGTCAACTGTCCAGATTTAGAGATGCCGAGTGTTGTATTGTGAGTCATGAAAGTCAACATAATGTATACCCAACACCGACAATTACAGCTTTTCCAGTTGTTTACTTCCCATTAGTTTTTTCATTAGGGGGTATCACAGTTCTGATTGTGGTTCTATTCAGCAATATTGAACTTCCCTGATGAAAAGAAGAAATTAAGGAAACCAAGTAAAGAGTGCCTTTTAATGGTTTGCAATAAGCTTCGTAAGCTAAAGACAGGCAATATCTATTTCTGCACAAACACATCATTTCCCTGATCCATGACCATCAGATCGCGGCTGCTTGCAGGGGAAATGATAGGGTCAATGTAGTAATCATTGGTTGAAGCAGTACTCCAGTGAAAACAAATGAGCTTTCTTCCATTTAAAAGGGAGACAACAAGGGCATGCAGTATTCTGTCTACTCTTTGTCTACAACAAAGCCTGCTTTCTCACACACATACATTTGTATTGTGTGTGTGTGTGTGTGTGTGTAATCCAAGGAAAACATGAATGCAAAAAAGTCAGTGGTGCACACTTTTCGGGTTCTACCTGACATGTCAATTACCTGAAACCACTGCACTAACCATTATTCCTTTAGAAAAACAAAAGGTCAACCGAAAGCCATTGCATGGCCCAGTGGGCTATCTGGGACTGATGATTGGCTGTCACTGCACTCATAGTGCCAATATGGAGACAGATATCCAGCAGGTCCATTACATTCCCTTCTAAAGAGACGTCCATCATTTTCCCCAACCCTGAAGACGTAGCGATGTAGATCAGAATGGGACTTTGAGCATTGGACTAGAAGAGGCTTCTCGGTCCAGAGAGGGAGTCAGAGTGCTGCTGCTGAAAAAATTAGAGGGAGAGCGCACAGGGGATAAGTAGAGATGGTGGCGATATGAGAATCCATCAGTGAGGGTTAGTGCCAGGTGGTGTGGGACTTTTGAGTGACTCCTCAGCTGGGTGGGAGAACGGGTGCCTGGAGGTGGGTGGTGGCGGCAGGGCTCCGTCTGCTCTGGATGCCTACAGGCCTCTGGGTGGTTTTGATGGGTGGGCGGGTGGCCAAACTGCCTACAGGCCTTTGGGTGTACTGTTCCAGTCCGTCCATTAGACACATCAAATATAACTTCCTATAACTTAATAACTACAAAGAGTAATAAATAATGTTATGAAAACCACAAACTGGTTGCAGTTTGTCAATAAATATTATTGGGATTAATCTGATCACATTTAGAGAGGAGGAAACATAGCATTTGTACATCAGAAGGCATCATGAGCTTTTTGTTGGTGAGACTCCGCCGTATTGAGAGGATTAAATGAGGTACAACTATATAATCCTAAATCAACGTAAAAATACTGTTATCTAGGTTATGAAAGCTTTGTTTTGACACATCTTGCTTGGGAAAACCCTATGGCAGTTTCAAACACAACTTCTCCCCATAATTACAAATCATTTCTTAATTAGTTAACAATAACCAAACAATTATTAATACTAACATAAAAACTAACATACCAATGTGACAAGATACAGAAGCATAATGTATTCACCTGGAAAAATCAGCCCTGTTTTTCTGAATAACCCAGATAATTAACTAAGATTTCAGAAGGTCTGAATTCACACACAGCGCTTCTCTTTGAATCTTGAGGGCTGAATATTTTTTTCTGAAGTGAATACTCCTCAGAATGTTAAAATAGTCTTGTGCAATAAAAACAAGAGGCCAACATCTATTCCACAAGTGACTCTATACGCAAGGTACAAGCCCTATATAATTTTGTACAAGCATGGACACCTATTATGCTTTTTCGACTTTTATGACCTATAAACGTTGTTATAATGATTGATAGTCATGTTTAACCATGCTAAAGTGTCAAATAATGACGTACATGCATTTCAACGTATTCCCTGCTGACAGTCTGGGGTGGCTGTGCAGAGCGCTGCAACTCGGAACAACGTTTGCGTTTCACTTGTTCACATTTCCGGGAAATCATCTACGTAGAGGCACTCCTGCCACGTCCCCATATGCCTGGTCAAATCTGCCCGCGCGGGGGACTTCCGGATGGTAACCAATCACAACGGAGTGGGGTTGGCAGGAGGGGGGCGAGGGGCGGAGAAGGACGAAACCGAGCGTTGACAGAGAATGCTGAAAGCACCCAGATGAGAGGAAGAGTTTCCCGAAAATCTACATCGTTTTTTGTGCTGTGATTCGTGTCAGGTTGTGCTATAGGAGACATAAATAAGAAATTAAGACCAGAAAAGTAGTATAATAGGGGCTCTTTAAGGACCTCCATCAAAGGTGAATGGGCTCTATACATAAGAGGTCCCCATAAAGCTACGCATCTTGTATGTAGGCCTACTCGGCAAAGAGTGAACACCTCTATTGAAAAACTGAGATTCACCAGATTGAGATTCACTATTCACACCAAGCAGAGGTTCACACTACTCTCTCCTGTGGATTCACTACAGCCAGAGTTGTTTGTTCTCTCGCCCACGGTGTGCATTAGGACAACGTCTCTTCTTTTAATTACCTTGTTGTGTTCCACACTGATGATTTATTCATGAGCTCGCTGATAAGGCCGATGAACGCAGTGTCACGTTGTGGCCACGCCACTTAGCTCCCGTTTAACCAAACGTCTCACCGGGAACACTGATGCGTGTTACATCTTAACAGCATCACAGTGAGACGATTAATAAACACACACACGCACACACATATATACACATAAACACTGACATGCATTGATGAACACACAAATAAATGTGTGTGTTCATCAATGCATGTTGGTGTTTATGCGTGTTGGTGTTTCAACACACACACACATACCAACAAACACATTACACACTTAGAGGCACCCACTAACATGCAACGGCATCACACTGGGACGCTTAATAAACACATACACCCATAAACACCGACATTCATTGAATGTCCATGCACGTTGGTGTTTATAAATGTTGGTGATTCAACGCACATACCAACAAACACCTTACAAATATGCAGACACCAACTCAAATGCACACAAACAAAGATTTTCGACTTGACTTTGCAGGTCCAAGGATTTCCTGGGAAGTCAGTTAGCAGTGAGTAACATATGTTATTTGAAATAAAGATTTTCAAATTATTGCTTCAATTGTCTTTCACAATAAGCAGGTAATAGATGTACTGTTATTAGATTTCCAAGAAAGTAATGCTAAGTTTATTGATAGCCATACAAATGCTTAAAATAGTCCCTGGTCAGCTGTTTGACTGTAAAAGATAAACAAATAACTTGATTGATTTTTTTTGGGGAAATGACAACCAAATAATTATATAATTTATTGTGTTCCCCAATAAAAAGTTCATTATTAGATGGTTATTGATTGTAGTTCTACTGACTGAATTGAAAGGACTATTTTGGCTCGAATGAAAAATATAGAGAAACAACATCCCTGACCGTTTGACTACCGTGAAAATGCTATAAAAAACGTGTTGCCAATGGTTACGAATGTAACAGTACCCAGCTGGCAGATGCAGTGTGTGTGTGTGCGTGCATGCGTGCGTGCGTGTGTGTGTGTGCGCCCGCCAGTGCCCCCGAGTGTGTGGGGTTGTCGGCAATGTAATGTAATTTCCCTTGCACACTTGCAAATGGCACTAAATAACACGCTTTAACTTTTTTCACCACAGGTCAAGGTTCATCCTGCCTGAAAAGGCCTGAGCTATCGAGAGCATTAACTGAACTAGTGTTATAAACAAAAGGTAAAAATAATTCTGGTACTACTCTGTGCCAATATATGGGTTTTGCATTTTAAAATTGTAAATGCCCCCGCGACTGGAGTTAAACTTTTGAGAGTGAATACTGTCTTTAACTTTTCATGTAAGAAGATGTCATAACGTTATGTTTCCAAAGGAATTGTGAGATATTGTTACTTGGCATAAGTAGCATGTAGCATCCATAATTCATCAATGAGCACTTTCCACTGCTTATCTATCTTTTCCTCAGATAACAAATTTACAACATGTCATCAGCTTCGTATGGGTCCGAAACATAGTAAGAAACTTTTATTGGGTTCATGTTGCCTTTATATGGGTCTGCTATGGGCATAATTGTCCTTCTACACACAATACCTTCTGTAGGTCACTACTATGCTATATATTGTTATTTTTGTGTTATTTTTTAATGTTCATCTGCAGTGTTAATTTAGTCAAATATAGATTCAACAATTTACACTTATATAAGTTAATTGATCTGTCTAGCAACCACACAGTAATCAGCAGTCATACACCGAATACAGGGCGTCTCTCTGGAAGAGTGGAAGTCACCCTCCCGTTGTTGCCTGGTTCTTCATGTTCTGTGCTCTGTAAACATCATCCGCACCATTAGCCATGCAGTGTCTTCTACACTCCCCCGGGGAGACCCAGCAGCAGAGACAACCTTATGTCAACGCTCAAACTTCTGCTCAAACTTAACAAATCGACCTCCAGAGTTCGATACACAAACATTTTGACGCTTCCCTCAGGCTCCAGCAGCGGCAATTGAGGACCATTTAGTAAACTGAAAAGCAGGCTCAGCGAAATATATAGCTTTTTACTGAAGTATGTTAATGTTGTTTTCAGATATTTATCTGAACTGAAGGCTGTTACATTGCCAGTAGTGTAATGTATCTTTATTTACTGAGCTTGTGCTCTGTTTTCTTTCCAGTGGTATGAGGCTGTTTCAAATACAGCAAAGAAAACAAGGAGAAAAAGCAATAAAAAAGTAGTCGAAAATAAAAAGTACTTTGTTGAGCATAGTGACGTTCCTTTATTTTTATCACCTTACCAAAGTAACCTTTTTGCAACTGTTGCTGGTTACACATGTCTGTCGACAAAGATCAATAAGATTGGGTTGAAGGTAATTCTGTCAGGTCAAGCAAACTGATATACAGAGGATTTAGTATTTATGCTCCATTGAAACATGGTTATATTTTCAACTTGAGGCAACCTTTGTGGTATATACCCTTCACAGAGTGGAGCTGGCAGCCGCTGATGCGCTCTGCTGTCCTCACCCCCTCTGGAGGGCTCTGCGATCAGCAGTGGAGCAGCCGTCCAACCAGGCAGTGAAGATGCTTTCAATGTTGCACCTCTAGGTGGGCACCTAGAAGCACTTGATATTATCAACCATTTTTATCAGAGAAATATAAAAGTTAGTGCTGACAGGCAATTATTTAGTTAACTTTCACCTTTCGAGAAGGCTAACCATTAAAATGGCTTCGGGAAATTCTTTCAATCCAATATAGAAACCTATGGATTTCTTGATTATGCTCATTGGTAAAACATAAGACACAGTTTTTGTTTGAGTTATTGAAATGAAGATTGCATATAACCTTTCTGTAATGAGATCATGTTGTGAGCTTCTTTCTTTTTTGAATTGTTATTATAAAGAGATTAAGATGGATTCAAAATTCAACTGTGCTGTCACTTCACAGTACCGATATTAAGGCAGTTTGGCATCAAACTAAAAGAGTGAGAAAAGAGGCATTATGTGCAAAGTTAAAATGGGTTTACGTCTACACTTCAGGACTTGCCACTGGTAGTACATCTTCTTAAATGTGCTTACCTCAGTGGTGCCTCAAGGCCTAACAGTAATACAAAATGATAATAAATAGGGGTGGGGCATAAATGGAATATATTTGTACAAATTGCTCCTATGCTGCTGCTGAGCCATGTGCTGTTTTTTTTCAATTTACAAATCGACTTGAGTATAATGCTTTTCTCATTTTTTTTATGATAATCTTACAAGGTTTTGCTGACTTTAAATAGAAATCTGCAGTTTAAGTCCCACCTGGTTTTTAATATATAATAACAATGTTAAACCATTCGCCATGTGAGCAAAATTGTATTAAAGGAGAACTCCTGAATTATTTAACCTGGACCCTATTTAAAACGTATTTTGCGAAATGGTTCCATTTTTGAGTGAGAACACTCCAGCTGTTATCGGTGAAAACAGGCTGCAATGTTATCCTTAGGGGCAATAGCACCCCCTCAATGCACGTTGTATAAAAGTGCTGGTTTTGGTCACTGGCAGGCTCAGATTATTCTTAACATTACGGAAAGGATCCCAGGACTACAGTAATACAAAACGTAAAACTTCTTTCTTGGCCGTGATCCAATTTGTATGTCATTGTGTCCAACCAAGTTTTGCTCAGCAGAAGTCTAGCGAGATTTGAGTGTTGCAAAAAGATAATGGAGGAAACTTAAATGACATAGTATAGCTTCGTGTTATGCGAAATATTTTGGTGAATGAGAGTTGAGGTTGTAAAGAAAATAGGTGTATTACCTGCAACAATGCATCAATGAGATTTCAGAGCGAGACTTCACCCTGAGCAAGACTCGGGTTGGATACAATAAGAAACTGAATATAATCGGAGACAATGTCTGTGGCAAATTAAAGCCCTTTCGGAGGATGTAGATTGACGTATTTTCTTTTTTTGTTCAATCTGGACCCAGTGTTGGCCACATCTTTAAGAACACTTATTGTTAACTGATTGTATGTTCATTCTGGCGTGCATGCATTTACCGTCCAGAAAACCACACGTGTTCTAGGGGTGGAGCTTGCCACACATTTTTGCATTGGGTAGACGGCTGAAAAATCATTCTTTATATTAATAATGATTCCTCATGGTATTTCACGATGTGCTAATGTTGTAGAAAAACTGTGTCTATGTGGATTTTGGTGGCAGCAACCTTGTAAATAAAACGTTGGCATCAAGGTTGCAGATATTTGGCATCAGTGCATTCAGCTAACAATTCTCCTGGCAATTCATTTGTATCTTTGGACCTTGCAGTTTATCCCATCACAATGGTGCAGTCAGTATCTCTCGCAGTACTCAATCCATCAACGTCAACAACCAGTGTCTGATTGATTAGTTGTAATGACACCAGCTGTCAATGTTACAGAGACTCTTCTTGTCCTGCTCTGGTTATGTGACTAGCCTAACAAAACGTCATGTCCTACATGTTTTGTAATACAGTGCTACTAACTACACTCAGGAGCTCCTCTCACAATATCGCACCACGATCACATCATGTGTTCCCCGTCGAATGACACAAACGTGCAACAGGGTAGCCAGGGTTTGGTTTTGGCTGCGTCGATTCAAAGATATCCCCGCTTCATCCAATCTAGTGTTGGCCTTAAAAGGACAAGCATAATTGCTGGCACCATCTTCAATCTGCTTTCTCATTTCCCTCTTGCTTAAAGGCCCATCAGATTGGAGTCGTGTAGCGGGTTACAATAATATCCAGGAAGGAGGCCTGGTCTCTCCTTGTGACCACTGCTCTCTGTCCTCTTCTTTTTCTATTAATCAAAGCTTAGAGTCCCTCTCTTCACTGTCATCATCGTTTCTCTCCCTGTGTTCTCTCTGTCACTTTGAGGAATAGAGGCAGGAACATACAGAATCCTAAACAGAATTCAGGATGAGCAAAACTCCGGCTGCTGCTGCTGCCCACTCCACTGGAGACAGATTGCCAGCAGAAAGTTCTGTTTTTCTGTATTCCAACACCCAGCTTATCAGAAGTCGGACCACAACAGCAAGGATGACTGGCACCTCAATCAGGAGAGGTGCAGGTCGGTCCCTTGGTAGTGCAGCTAGTGCGTTAATAACGTATGCAGGAACAGCTTACATTGGTCTGGTTTAGATTCCTTCTTGGGGCTTTTTGCTACATACCATGTTTCGGGTCCCTCTACATGACCATGCATACAAAAAAAAAAGTTTGATAAGAATTTAAAAGCTCTGAGCATTTCCACATGCAAATTCCCCATAATGTATTCCAAAGCACTGGTAGACAGATTGCTACCAGTGCTGTCGACAAAAAAATTATGCAGAACAATTTCACATTTGGAATAAATTAGTCAAATGCTTGGACAAGGGGTTATGTTATTTTTTCATGACAAATATAATTTAGGATGAAACACTTTATTATGCTACTGCAAGGAATTGTTTTAAATACCTTGTTTCTCTCCTTGTAGTTAGTGAATGTAAAACCGTTGTGGCCCATCAGATTTGTGGCCCTTTTTTGGTTTAACTTTCTCCTTAAACTCTACACCTGTAATTGTCTATGTTTAATTAACCATGCCGCCGAAGTGTGTCTCTGAGACTCCTTTTTCTAGGCTACTTTTCTTATGAACTGACTTTCAAAGGAATTTAGGTCTTTGTACTTCAAAAGAGTACAGCGCAAAGTGGATTTCGGGATCTGGTCCTTGTCTTCCTTAGTGTGTAGTCAGATACTCTGCTCATGTCTATGGGCGGTTTAGGGCCAGATAGCAGTTTGGATTTTGTTTTCGTCTTATCTTTCCAATGAGTAATATATTTTTCTTTGTTTGGGCAAGGTTTTGTGTGTGTGCTGACCAGGGTCTCTGTAGGGCTGGTCGTGAACTCAGACTGAACTCAGACGGTGGAGTGTACTTTTTTCTGGTAACGTTTCTTGGTATTTCAGGGCTTTGTGGTAGACGGTTTGGGGGTTGCTTGAGTTTAGGTGGGTGTGCAATTTAGTCTTTTTATTTATTTTATTTGGAGGGAATATTGGCCTAGTTCTGCTCGGGAGGCATTGTTTTGGTCGTTCTTTGAAGGTGTAATTATTTGTGTGTTGTAATTTGAGTGTCCGAATATAATCCATATTTTCGGTGTTGGAGCCCAGACCTTCATTGAAAGATCATGATGTTGGTTTGGTTATCATGTTGACTGTAAGGGCCGAAGTCTTACAGAAACCGTTCAGTTCATCCAGATGTTGCTAAAGTCCTTCTCGGGTTGGGGACAGTCGGAACAGATCATCTGCATATAAAAGGCAATTTACCTGTATGTGGTATAGATCGATACTGGGAGCTGTGGATGTTTGGGCAGCAGAGCACGTTACTGGGACATGCTGGCGTTTATCCTCTGGGTGGTGCTGAGGTGGACGTCCCTTCTTGGTGATAGGGTGGACATCACAATGCTCTCTCTAAATTTCCTGTTCGAGTCGATCAACTGAACTCTGTCTGGATAGGATAGTGTAGTCTTTATTTTACCAGAGGGGAGATTTTGTTTGCAAACAGTTGTCAACACTGCCAATACACATCATCAAATAAAATAAATAAATACATATAAAACATACATTAGATTTCATCCTGATAAAATTGCAATGACATATAAACTACTAAGAGTTCATCTGTCCTTAAAAGTGTGTGTGCAATAGCAGCTAGGCCTACAGCTTGTTTAAAAACCCAACAGCTAAAGGAACAAATCATCTCATATCTGTTTGATCTGGCCCTCCTGGTCTGGGGGGCATGGACTGTGTGAGTGGGGGGGAGATGGGTGAGCCCAGAGGGAGGGTGGCTCAGAGAGGGAGGGCCAGCTCATTGTCTGATGGCTGAGTCTGCTATCTTGGGTGGAGGGTGTTGGGTCTTTTTGCGAGGCGGTGTCGCTGGCAGTTTACTTTTCCCTGTTGGTCAGAACTTTTTTTTTAAATTATAATTATTGAGTGAGATAGAGAGGAAGGTATGGGAGATAGGACGGAGGGCATGCAGCAAATGACCGGAGGCAGGATTAGGAACCCGGATTGCTACGTTCAGGAATGCCTGGTCAGAAAATGTAATGCTTTAAAGTCGGATTCAAACTGACTGAGCTTCCCTTGTTTGACCACGGTTCCATTCCTATAACGATTGACTGTGAACACGATGTTGTCCGGGTCCTCTGTTTCATTCTCACTGATTCTCAGCCTCTCTCACTCGCTCAACCAGACCCCTTTTCTAACGTTGCGGGCCGGGAAGCAATATTGAAAAGACATCCCGGGTAATTGGCCTGTGTGTATGTGAGGGTAGCACCCGGCAGCATCCCTCAGCTGCTGGGAGAGACAGCAAGAGGGAGGGAGACGCAGACTGAGCTCATTTCACGAGTATAACGTCTGTGCTTGTCAGCACATCCGCAGGAGGTGGCATGCGTGTGTCTTCGAAATAAATAAATAAAAACATTCTATAGAAGCATGGAGCACAAACACAAGGCAGTCATCCCGTTGGGGGAGATGGCATGATGATGTCATGTGACAGGACATGTCTGGTGAACAGGAGCTGTGAGCGAAGAGCAGATTGGAGGTGTCTGTGTGTGTGTGTGTGTGTTGCCAATCTGCTCTAACAGGAAGAAATCCAGAAAAGGAATGAGAAGATGCATACGATAGGTACATATATGCATGCACAAAGACCTAAACCCCAGAGGTATTGACCCCAGTGGTAAATAGCACATTGTTTCCAAGATTGCTCAAGATGTAGGGGCAGGCTCCCTTGCAGCCGGAAGGTTGCTGGTTTGATTCCCTGCTCCTTCTAGTGTGGTGTAGTGTCCCTGAGCAGCACACTTATCCCTTACTGCTGCGATGTGGTGGTTGTTCCTTTGCATGGCTGTCACCGCCGTCGGGGTAGGAATGTGGGAGGCACTCGCTCTAAAGCACTTTCGGTGGCCAATGGTTACAAAAGCGCTTTATAAAAAGGTTGCCGCAGGGTGTTTGTCATGCAGAGCTGGTGTCCCAGTCATTTGCCACTTCATCAAAGCACGAGCTGGCAGCATCCCCTCAGCCTCACTCCAAACAGGCCCAGCGTCTCCGACTCGGTGAAAAGGAGAAGTGAGACCTCAGTGATGTTGACGTCCTGATCCCTTTCCTTTGTGGTTTTAAAGTCTTTAGAGGCGCCTTCATACTTCTTTTATCGAAGGACAAAGGGGCGTCTGTCAGACCCGCCGTGACGGGGTAGTGCAAGGCGAGGAGGGCGTTTAGGTTTTGTTCTGCTGGATGACAACGAACGACAGCAGCGGAATCTGTCCCTGCAGCGAACCTATGGCCTTCTCGACGGTATCGAACAGTCGTCCCGCGGGATTGAATCCTATCGGCTTGGACGGTTGTCACAGAGTGCGTGTGGTCGTGTATCTGAATGCAGCCTGTGGTTCTCACTGACATTGGCGTAGTGTCTGACCCCACAGTGGCTGTGGGGTCAGGAATAAGTCACGGACCAACGACTCGATGGTCAGGGAGTACTCACGTCTGCAATTTCACAGATCTGATCGGATTTCCTCGCTTGGTCTCACATGTAGCGTTTTCTCTCTCTCTCTCTCTCTCTCTCGCTCTCGCTCTCGCTCTGTCTCTCTCTCCCTCTGTCTCTCTTTGTCTCTCTCACCTTCATATATTTTTCAGCACAATGCATAGAGGATGGCTAGTAATCCATTATCATTCATAGCTGTACCTCAGTTGGAGACATGTCAATGGGTATTCAGTGTTTCCCACAGACCAAGGACCAATGTGTGGTGCGCGTGGGGGGGGGGGGGGGGGGGGGGGGGGGGGGTGGCAGCGCGCACGGCGGCACAGGCGCAGCACGGCGGCACAGGCGCAGCACGGCGGCACAGGCGCAGCACGGCGACGCGGCCGTCAGTGAGTGTGGCATGTAACTCTGCGTTTACATGCGGACACATCTGATTCGCATAGATGTGGAAGAACAGCTCAATCGGAATAGAAAAGTATCATATATATACGCCTCAATCGGTTCGGAATACAATTCTATGCGGAATAGAATAGGTGGTGTAGTCCGCTATAAATACTTCCGATTAGTTTGGGGTTTAACTTGGAGCAGCTGCAGTAGTTCGTAATTGGTCCACTCCGTCTGTACTGTAATGCACACCGAACATTACCGCTGTCAAGGAAATTGAATTTATTGCCTGATTCACGTCTTTGATATTATCACTCCGTAGTAGTTAAAGTAGTCCGGTAACTTATCAACCCAAGCGTGTCCAGTTGCTAAGCGACGGGTGACATCGGTGGGTTCATGTGTTAGCGTATCGTGGCTCTCGCTACGTGTGTGTGTGTGTGTGTGTGTGTATGTGAATGACAGGGAGAACGAGTGTTATGCAGAGATGAATGGACGGACCGATTTTTAGATTTCCAAATCGCGTTATTGAAAAAAAAATATATATATATTTTTTTTTTTCATACAAAAAAAAAAAAAAAAAAAAGACAGAATCAATTCGTGGCGCTCGATGTTGATTCTGTGGCGCCGCGCCACACAATGGTCTATGTACTGGTATTGCTCAAGTAAACCTATTCTGTCTGTTTTTTCTCTTCCGCATCAATTTATGTTGCTGTAGGAGACCGTTTGTTTTTCCCTTTGCATATTTGGAAATTCATATTTGTCACTTTTATAGGCAAGGTTTTATTCTACCGAATACATAATAAAGACTGTGGAATAAGATATTTTGGCATTACGCGCAAAGGAAGATATGTACTGTGATCGAATGTCTGCAGCAGAAAAAGTAAAATGTCATGTCCGGGTGGTGTCTGTCTGTCTGTCTGAGGCTGCAGTCAGGGTAAGATAAGACTTTCCACATTCATTTGTTCCTACTGAGATGTACTGTCTGAGCTCTATCTCAGTTCTTTATGGATAAAGTTCGCCCTACTTAATGTTGGCTAAAGGGTGATAATCAAGGTGATCATGATTTGCTGGTAGATGTGGCGACAAAATAAAAGTTCTCCTGATCGGATACCAGACATTTTTTCAAAACACAGTTTTTAACATTCATAATACTGAAAATTCAAGGGCTTTAATCAGTGGGCCACAGACCGAATCACCAGTTTGTTGCCTCATTTACATAAACAACTCTGAAATGCTTGATTTGGTACCAATTTATAAGCCGGCATTTCAAACTAACCTCTTGCTCTGTGGTCTGTTATTCCTGGGTTCTAGAGATAATATACTCCCCTGAACCTAGAACCTGGCCAAACTATCTATAAAAAAACAGACGGGTCTAAAAGTTTGCGTTTTGTTCAATTATGATTGAAGCTCCAGTCAGAGCCTCATTAATCCTCTTAACCAATTCCCCTGTTGCTAAATCCCCTCTCAGACCATAGCTTCCTCCGGACCCTTCATACGAGATGACAAGCCAGGGCCCCTAGGCTCCTCCTCTCCCCCGACCCAGGGGCCCGCGGAGACCCAAATCTCTCCCAGGTTCGGGATCAGCCCCACAGGATGAGACACCGGCAGCTTCAGAGATACCGGCCTCTCTGGTTGCTTACCCTGGGATGTGATGCGTGGGTGAGTCACAGCCGTACTGTTACCTGGCTCTCGACCAGGGGATTCAGTCTGGATGATGAGAGGCTTTAATGGTTGAATTAATTGGATGACCCAAAGGCTGCACTGCACACACTGGGGTACCAAATCATGCTGCTTACTGTTGGGTCATCTCCCTTTGATCCAAAAGAGACGTGCAGTCCATTTTAGATACATGTCATTAAAGAACCGTGGGTTAACTCGGGGGCAAAATAGGGTTTATCAGGATCAGCATTCAAACCCAAATCCTTTGTTCTTTAAGTCAAACACTTGAACCACTATACTGTCTCTGCCGCCTCACAGCTGGAAACACTCTACATCACTTCCCTCACGACATGACCTTTACTGTCCTGGTTGCTTTCACACATTCTGATATTTGTCAGGCATGTCGACCTAAACATGCAGAAGCCACAAAGACACACAGACAGTTGAAGCCAAGCGCTAGCTAATGTCTGTGCTGGTTCCTGCAGGGTTCACATTATTAGGGGTGGATCCAACATGACACTTTAATTCTCCCTCAGAACCATTTTACTCAGATGAAAGGAGGGGGATATTGGAGCGTTCAAAGTCTCCGGGAGCACTTGTCTAGAAGCGGAACGCAGACAGCTTCATCACAAGATTATTTTGGAGATTCCCCCTCTACAGACTTTATTTTAAAAGGAAGAATACCAGTATTCAGATGTGCCTCTGGCACCTTTTACATTTGATCTCTTTGTTACGTCTCTCTTTTCCACTTTTTTGAGAGAGGAATGATAACATTGTTACTTGACTAGTAAATTAGGTATACAACCAATTGATGACGACTAAATATAATCATGTTTCTTTTTAGGGACCTTAGGTCCTAGTACGTTTTTTATTTTATTTAAATTTGAAAAGGAAAGAGGGAGACGGATCAGAGCTTTTTTAGCCTGATCCAGGGAGACATGCAAACATACTTAAAGCCAAGGCCTTGTTCTAAAGTCTTTGTATCCAGGGCACAGTGTGAACCCTCTGCAAAGCCCTGATACAAGAGCTCCACAGGCCTGGGGCCTAACCGCACACTTTGAACAAAGCAGGATGAAAATGGATGAGTGTGTGTGTGTGTGTGTGTGTGTGGGTGTGGGTGGGTGAATCCTGACCACCACAGCATTCCATAAGTCACCATCTCTGATTATACACAAGAAGCACAGTCATCCACATGACAATGCTTTTAATATCCACCCATCATATCCCTCTGGACTTAATGCCAAAAGAGAAATACTAACTCAGGTGTAAAGACACTTAAAACCAGGCTTTTAGTTATTCATCACTTTAAGCCATAGCCATGAGCCACACACGTGCCTCCCAAACAGCCAATTGGATTTCGCTATGGATGTGGCCTATGTCGGTCAATGTTCTAATTGGGTGCTTGAGTTTCTTTTAGTTTCCTTTCTGTAGCTTTTGAAAGCAAAAACGAATACCCTCGAATTGGTACTGTTCTTACTCTTCAACAGGTTAACAGCTCTCAGCGTGAACGCGGTAACGGTACTGCCGTCCGTCCTGGAGCAGTACTGCAAGACTCGGACCATCAACGAAACACTGAAGTCCAAGCCACAGAGGAACACCTCATCTTTTGGCAGGGAGGCGAGATACCCATCTGAGGTGCCACAGAAGTATGAGGTATGTGGCTGCATTTATATAGGAGTCAAGGGATTGTGGTGATTTTTACTCTGATAAATAGGTGAGTTTGTAATACCAGTCGGTTCGTTTTTTTACTTTAGTTGGCAACTTAGAAAGGGGAGCGGTTGCTCCTGAGGGAGAAGGTGTTTGAGGGACAGACCCAACAAACAGACGTCAAAGAAAAGTAGATCCGGAAACGCAAGCTTGAGAAAGGCTGGGAGGATAACTTTATGGTTGGAGAAAAACATCAGAGAACACCAGGGAAAAGAAGGCAAAACGGAGAGCGATGTGCTGAGTCCTTTTTAAATCAAGGCTCTTCAGTGGAAATTTACGAGTCTGGCTAGTATTGGTAAAGACAATACAAAACAGTTGGTAATATTGATGTCATTAATCGATCTAAAGGGCTAGAGGAGAGGATTCCATACAAACACAATTTTCGTCTCTCCTTTGGATGATAATGACCTGGCCTGTTTTTTAAGGTAGCAGAGCTGCTTTTGAAAGGGAGGCATCATATAGTTTTAGGTGGACGAGATGTGCATTAACTCCATGAGATCTCCAGGATATCCACTGAACACTCTACCCCTTGCCAGATACATTTCTCAAAAAGTCTATGATCTTATTTTGTCAAAGTGTTTAAACATTCCTCCCCGGCGACTCGATGCAAGTGATGCATCGAGTCTCTGGGCAAGGGTATATGTTTTAGTTAGATAAAGTTCAGCCATTGTACTTTACCTCTAATCATGAGAACTTTGCCCTAATCGACCTGTCTTCAAAATCTTTAAAAAGCTGTGTTTAATTAACAGCAATGCACAATGTTAATAGTATTGGTAAATTACCTAAACTACTCTGTCTCACAGAAAGATAACTTAATCTCTCTTTGTCTCTGTGACATCGGTTCACAGTTATAAGTTAATATGAATTAATAAATCATCAGAGCCATGGATAAATAATGATTTTCTTATCTGCAGAACTATTTAATCTTAAAGACGTGTGATCTTCTATTAAAATATAGTATTTAGTGCTCGCTCTCTCTCATCCCATGACAAATGAGTGTGTAGGGCCGAAACTGAGCAAAGTGTAACAAAGAACCAAATGAGAACATAAATAATAGAGTGGTGGAGATTAAGGGGCCTGCTTGACATGCAGGGGACAACAAAGTAAATTTCAATCCAAACTCTGCCATAAACCGGATCAAACATCATAATTCTTTGTCCTGGTTTCGGAGGAGCCCAGTAAAAGCCACCTAGGTGGCTAGGAGGTCTTCCGCCCTACAGAGACGATACCACATTTGACTAACCATTTATAATTTTCTGACGCACACACATACACGCATGCACTCACATTCTCATGATGAATGTAGTTTGAGGTTTATTGTACCGTATTCGATTCTATAATGTATTCATTCATTTTGCACAATCAAACCATCCATGATTAGGTGAGTGCTGCATGCAGCGCTCGACTATTCTTCTTAAGTTTTATCCTTTCTTTTTCTTTCTTCTTTATTATTCTCTACAAATTTTGGGACCTATCTCCTTCCTCAATTTTTCACCTAGAGACTCCATTCCAATTTTTAAATGATCAGATTAGCTTGGAATCGCGCGCTGCTTTTCAGATTTTTTAAATATTTTATACATTTTAAGATATTCTAGTCTTATATGGCCTACTTATATAATTTTTTTAAGTGGAGAGAACTTGCAAATCTGTAGTATTTTAATGTGCCTTATACTCATGTCATATCACATATGCAGATGTAGGATAATGACTAAATAAAAACATATATCCAACACTGCATAGCTCACGTTATATAGTGACTACAATCCATAGGCCTATATGAATATAAATGGATCAAATTAATCGAATGAATTAATATTCAGAAAAAACGTTCAGAAACAGCAATAATGCCACGGCGGGCCAGCATACAAAAACCCAGTCTTACCGGAGCTTCTACACAAGGCGGAGTCTCATAGGTTTCGAGTTGAAAAAGTTGATTATGTCATCATAAGTGACTCAAAGACAGCTGTTTAGCCATTGCTAATTGAGGCTGCTATCTGATTGTGCACGAAACCGCCATCCGCTGTCTGCGTCGACCATGATGTTGCGTAAAGACGTCACTGGACAGAACTAATGAGTACGAGAGGGGTTTCTGAATATTACTATTTTTTGGTAGCCACTGTAAATATTTTAAATTATAAATGTATTCAAGAAAAATACATATTGAATGAGAAAAGACAATTAAACATAAAACATAAAATAAAAATCATGAATCTGATTGGGTGGGCCCACTGTCAATCTGGGTGGGCCTGTACCAACGAGGCCTGGCCGTAGATCCGCCCTGATTTAAGCTGAGGTAAGAGCTCGAGGACGTGCAGGCAGTGATGCCAGAGTGGGCAGTTTTTCTCACTCAATTGGACTACTTTTTACGACGTTCATACAGTGTTGCCAGATTGGGCGATTTTCCCGCCCTATTTGACAATTTTTAATAACATTAGGCTGGAAAAATTAGCATAAGGCGAGTGCATACAATTTCGGCTATTTTCAGATTCTTCACTTCAATTCCTTTTACATTTCTGCATTTTTAGCAATGCTTTGCGCTTTTCATTCAGCTGTCAATTCATTTGTTTCTAACCATTTAAATTTTTCTAAATGGTGTGCATGTTTACATTGTTTACTCCATTCAGACTTTTGCTATTAGTTCACTTGATTTAAGCCATTTAACGTTTCTTTATGTCTTAATCTATGTGGCTTTATTAAAAAATATTTTCAACCTCACTTTGTACTACAGCACTCACCGCATTTTCTGCAGAAAATGCATTTTCTAGTTTATATTTGTAAGTCATAAAACTATACAATGAACTGACAACATTGGTGGAACTTCACTAATAGATCACATTTGTGGTCACTTGCACTACAAATTTATTACGAACACACATACAATTAAACACATAAAATACATTAACACACACAAAGTTTTTTAGATGATTTTGTTTCTGTACGCCAGCTGCAAGAACAAAGCATTATTGTCATTATTAATTCAAGAACAGATCTTTTTCTTTCCAGAGTACCCTTGTCATATTAGTCTGCACATATGACTAATACAGACACTTTTTGACCCTTTGACCAGCGGTCTGACATCATTCTGCTTGGAAAGTGGCAGACGTCCTAATTTGAGAGAGCAGTGAGTTTAATCTTGTTCAAGGCTGTCTGTCTGGAGTGCGGTTCAATCTGTTAGGGTGGAGCTCTAGAGGCTTGTAGACAGTTTGTCGATTCAATGGAGTCATGAGATTTAGTCAAAAGCTCAACTCCTTTTCATTTATAAATATTTATATAACCCATAGTTTCAAAAAGGTGACCAAAAGCATTGATTTATGACAAAATAAAAAAGATTTAGACAAGGTTTCCGCCTGACAGTGACTATATAAGTTATTATATAAGTGTACTATATAAGTTATTTATTTTTACTGTTGCATACTTTTCCTCCTGAATATTGTCTTCACATAGAGTTGACTATGCATTGACATGCAAAATTTATCTATTTTATCCATTCTTCTTTCCGTGGTTCCTCAGTAGACTGTTTGGTGTGAAGATGACAATATATTTCCATGGGCTATCAAGTGGAGAGAGAGAGAGAGAGAGAGAGAGAGAGAGAGAGAGAGAGAGAGAGAGAGAGAGAGAGAGAGAGAGAGAGAGAGAGAGAGAGAGAGAGAGAGAGAGAGAGAGAGAGAGAGAGAGAGAGAGAGAGAGAGAGAGAGAGAGAGAGAGAGAGAGAGAGAGACCAATCCTACTACTTTAGTACCCACCAAAATACCCAAAGTCCTTCACATGGGTATTAATCCTTCACTGGCGTCACAGTAATTCAACAGATTCATAAACCCTGAAATTCATTTTTCATTTATTTGTGCTCTCTGATAAACACAAGAAGTTTAATTTCTGGCGACAAACCTACTGCCTTAGCGACTGTTGCCAACCAATTCAGAATTTGAATTGGGGATAATCACTTGGCTTACAAGCCGTGTATTGTCCAGTACGACCCATTTCTCACATTAATCATCACTCGTGTGTGTGTGTGTGTGTGTGTGTGTGTGTGTGTGTGTGTGTGTGTGTGTGTGTGTGTGTGTGTGTGTGTGTGTGTGTGTGTGTGTGTGTGTGTGTGTGTGTGTGTGTGTGTGTGTGTGTGTGTGTGTGTGTGAAATTAAATATTCAATAAGCAGTGTCAGAGTATTAATTTTCTTTTAGTATAAAAGTATTATTAAGTACCTATAACACCTGAACTTGGTGTGACATTTTGAGAATGCCAAAGCACTCATTTCCATCATGCAGCTAAGTGTCTTGTTCCCTTTTCTAGGGAATACATAGACATATACAAACGTATAACCACACACACACACACACACACACACACACACACACACACACACACACACACACACACACACACACACACACACACACACACACACACCAGGATTCAACCAGATGACGAGCACAAAAACGTTACGTTTCCGGACCAAATTACCTATAGTTGATGAGTTTCTTACTCTTAAGTAGTAACACAGCTATGCAGCGACCTTAAGCTGTAGTGTTTTTCGGTTTATATGATGTTGAAACCTAACATTTCAATGTGATCATGAGAATGTCAATTTTTATTCAAACAATTTCCCATTATATTCACAATGGTAAAGATTTAGTGTGACTGAATTGTTTGTTTTCAGTTTACCTCCTCCTTCGGTGCAGTGTAAACTTTCTCTCACTGCGACAGCAGGGTAATAGGAGAGTTTTGATGCCTTGCATTAGACAAAGTAAGACCATTGCATACATTGAATATCCTTGCATCCAAACGGAAACGCCTTTCACCTTGTGGTTAATTTCAAATGTACGTTTTATTAGATTCCTCAATTTTCTGAATGGCAACCATGAATAGTTATGACCCGAGAAGGAGACGTGACAGCTGTAAATTACAGCTTATTAAAAGCTTTTGCTAGGCTTTAGAAAGTGAGTTTTCCTTGTCATCTGTCGAAACTGGTTGTCAAGCATAAATTCATAACGGGTGGTAAAATGAGCACTTTATATATACCAATAGTAATTATAACTTTTTGGTAAGGTAGCAGAAATTAAAAAGTGCTAGCTTTTAAGCCTAAAGATGGTGGTTGTGGTTCTGTGCTAATTCCTAGATATCTACTGAGGGTCTATGATCAATTTTGAGTGTAGCCAATGCCACTGATATTTCCACTAGCACATTTTTAAGAGCCACTACCACACACTATGGGTGCTGCAATGTTAAAAATATACATCATTCAAGGGACTTGTTGCCAAGGCAATATGAACTTTCAATATAGAAGCCTGGAAGATGAGTCTTCCTGGCCGTGAAGAGTTCACAACGGAAGGCCTTTGCGCTGGTTGGCTGCCTTTATCTTGCATCTTAATTTAGAGAACAAAAATAAGTGTTTCGATCCATTAACGGGGCGAATTCAATTTTCTCTGGCAGAATTTAACTTTCATTGAAGCCTTTTTTTGGCTTTCATAAATTATGAATGCGTTAACAACACCTTCGAACCAACCCACCCACGATTCAATCAATTCAGGCTTTTTCTCCCCCTCCTTCAAATCAATTCAGTCTGGTAAGAAAACCCCCTGTTGTGAAGATATGATGTGAAGCACCTCTACCTTTTTTACCAAGTGGTTTGAAGCGGTGGATTGGGTTATATTATTATTATTACACATACTATTGAATAACTATGAACATAAGTTATGACTGCAGTGGAAGGTTCCAGAGTACAGGTTTGAATAAAGATGGACTCTAAGGACAGTCAGAACGTACCTGCACTCATAAGCCTTAAAAAATCTATCCCACTAATTCAGGAACCCATCTTAGTCTGCAATCTTCGATTAGCACTTCAAGTTTAGCAAAAATCCATCCATCAGTCAGAATAAACCTCTTTGTAGTAAATCCTAACCAAAGGGCATATTTTAGATTATTATGAATCAAGTTATCGTTTTTGTAGCTTCTGTTGAGGGCCCACTCCTCTGAGGAAGGCTGAGTGACGGTAATCAGCCAAGATGGCTCGTTGGCTTGCTGAATGGCTGAGCCTGTTAGTATAGTGGCCAGCCTGTCTAATGCCTAGTTGTACTTTGCGTGATTAGAGAGCCTTCCAAATTTCAGCTGGTAATCCACTATTCAGCTGTTATTATAATATTTTTTGCACATTGTTGTCTGTTGTCTCCTGTTGTCTGCATTACACCCCACCCTCTGACACAACAGACAGTGACATGTTTAAAGTGTAATTAAGGACAGGATCCCTTCTTCTTGAGATTCTATACAGTTTTACCAAAAGCTGCTTTTCATTAACAGCCTTACTTGAAGTACAGAAAGAAAGAAAGAAAGAATCAAAGTATAATTGTGAGAAAATTTTTTTTGATTGATTTTATTATCACTCTGTATTTTAAAACTGTTGAGATTGTGCCTAAATATACCTGTGTTGTACAATAAGTTAATAGCTTAACATCTCTCACAATCAAGGTGAGATATATAATATCATATATCATATTCTTGAATATTAAGACAACAAATAGAAACGGGGGTGGTTTCCATTGTGTTTGGCTTGTGGAAAACCATGAGGAAGTCTTTTACAGATTACTTGTGTCCACCCTTGATACTTGATTGCAGATGGAAATGGAGCCGAGTCAAAGAGTGTTGTTCTTGCTGTTTAAAAACTTTGTCTCAAATTGTCAAAAGCCTTTGCCTTACGCAGCCATTTATTGTTTTCGAGAGGCCGTCTATAATGGGTTTCTTCACCAAATTTTGACAATGACAGCCCAACAGGAACATCCTGATATCAAAACTGAAAGTAAAATGTACAGCAGTATAGTGCTACTGGGGTGGCAATGGCATAGTAAGAAAATTCTCAATAGCAATAAAGAGTTTTGCACTCCAATCTCTATTTTCAGGTCTAGATGGCGTAGCGGCTAATCTCTATAAACAGATATCAAAGCTATCAGATTGCAGATAACAAAGCTATTCATATTTGTTTCAACAATCATGTGGCTGGAGGTGGGGATCTTCAAGCGCTTAATTGGCGAACACAAACTCTGCCAGCAGAAGTTAACTAAAAATAATTCTGTAAAGTTTTCAAATCACCACTGTGTAGATTTGCCACTGTAGAAATACACGTATTAAAATCCCCTTCTGAAAGCTTCATCCACTAGCGCATGTTAGTTTATATAGAATATCTTCAGATTTATTGAATTTCTTAGTCTCCTTTGTCTCTGAATAATACTCCTCACCCGCAGAGGCCTGGCAAAGTTCCCCTACCCCTGACCGAGGCACTTACCGCTGTGTTATTGTCGTTATAGTGGAGGAAAAACTATCTCCTTGGAGTCAACCGTGGTAGAGCCAAGGTCCCTCTTCTGCCACTCTCACTAGCAACTGTAATAGCAGGAGAATCAGTCCTTGTCCGTAACTATGCTCATGAATAGGAGACAATCTGGGCTTCAACTGTCATTTTCAATGAAATTGATTTTGTAAAGGGGTTGGATAGATAGGTGGGAGATAAAGACATGTGTCTTTGTCTGTATCAATATCTATGCCTTTTGCACCCTCCTCCAAGCTCAAACAGTGATCCCGCTTCTAATGATAACCGGTACTTTTCAGTCTAAACGTTGTGAGCTTACAGTGTTCAAATATGACCTCTATGGACACTATTCTGGAGATTCAAGGTGCTTTACAGAAAGAAGGTATTATTTTATTTATATATTTGTCTAGTATTATTTGTTGTGTAGGGAAGTAAAGTCTGTAATCTGTAGGAATATTTTAGACGGAGAAAGAATAAGAAAATAATTGAAACATAAAATACTTAAAAAACAAATCATATTCTAAAATGCGAATGTCACATTTGTAGTCGGTTTAATGGATCCATTGAATGGCGCTTAGTCCCCAAAATGAGGCCAGCCAAGAAATAAAATCAGCTGAGCTGGAAGGTAATTTTCTTGAATGATGGATGTTTTGTTATCCACTGGAACGATTGCCATTTTTATTATTATTTCAGTTCTGTAAACTCTGAGCTGCTGCTCAGAGATCTTGCTCTAAGGCGAGGGGGATGATATCAGTCTAGAGACGGGAGATTTGCCAACAATATCTTCCTGTTTGTTTTCATTCTATATCCATTTTTCAATTAGCATTTTAATTACAAATGCCAATTAAATCACTTTTCCCAGTTGAGGCTATATCAAGGCATGTCAAACTAATCCATAATGTGACAATCAGGAAAGAAAACGTATCACTTCCTTGTAATATTTAATATGGGTCCTATACTGTGGATATCACTCTGAAACCATCCAGGACCCATCTCAGCTCCCTGAGTCAACTTGCATTTAGATGACAAAGTGTTCTTCTGATACAACAAACTTAAATGCCTGTAATTGAATTATGAAGCCAGGTTTTTACTGAAATATGCTATGTGAGGCCGGACTTGCCAGAACGGAACGATGTGTGAGATAATGACAGACTGCTGTTAAAACGACCACTGCTGCTGCTACTGGGGGTGCCACACACACACACACACACACACACACACACACACACACACACACACACACACACACACACACACACACACACACACACACACACACACACACACACACACACACACACACACACACACACCTTCTGTCACACACACACACACACACACCACACCCCTGCTCTCACACACACACGCACGCACACACACCTGCTCTCACGCGCACATAAAAAACCTTCCCATAAGCAGGTTTGCCCTTGAATTCCGAGCGCCTGACCCTATTCAATCGGGCTATTACCCACCTTTAACAATATTGATGGCACAGGTGGGAGTTTGCCCTTATTCTTTAATAATGATGAAGTGTGTCACACATTTCAATAGGAAAGCAGAGGGTGTTTGGGACGTTGGGACACTTAAATTCTGTCTTGCTCTCTCTTCGGTTCCTTCTTCTCTGGCTTCTCCAGTCCATGGTCATTCAGGCCATTATTTCAATGTTTTCTTCTCAATGAGAATCCAAAAGAAGCCATATGGGCGCGATTTTTTCTTTAACAGGTACTTACAATGTATCAATAGCAGACAACGTCTGCAGAACTTAATTGTATTACAATTCTTTATGTTGTCCATAAAGGCACAAAAGAAGCCCATTAAGGAAAACCCCAAAAAATAGACCACCATTTGAACCCTCAAGATTCAGAATATAGGTTACCTATAGGTATAAATGGCACGTTTAAACATTTATTGATTAAAATATCTTAACACACACACACACACACACACACACACACACACACACACACACACACACACACACACACACACACACACACACGCCCCCCATATGCAGATGCTAAAAAGGCCTTGATGTTTTGATGAGTAATATAATCAGGCACATTGGTTCTGGTCTATTAGCATTCGTTTTGTCCACATTAACTCTCCTTTTATGAATCATTCATTGTTTTGGAACCTTCAGTGACGATGAGTGTCCCTGAAATAAGCTCTTTGGTTTTTAAATTGCTTTTGAACTTTATGTTGTGAATCTAACATTGTCCTGTCAGTCAGCACGGCCATCAACAGCTCCACAAACTAGGAGCACACAAAAGACACACACAGAGAACGCAGACACAGCAGACACACGCAGCAGTCAAACAGAGCGCACGCACGCACGCACATACACACACACAGCATTCAAACACAGCATTTGTCAATAAAACAATATTATACAGCTTAGTTGAATATTTTTTTGTCACCGTTTTGTGTTTCATCCATGCATCCATCAACGGCTAACTGAAACGATTGATTTAGTCAAAAAGATTGCCTGTTGACAAGTAGAATGTGACAGACCCGACACGATATTTAATATATTGATAACCTTTTGGAAGAAGGGTATTAAACATTTGTTAATGCAATAATGAGCATTTACCAGCAGTTAGCTAATTGATAATTGTGTTCATGTTTACTAATAGGGTTTATGTTAAATATGTTGAATAAGGCTTTTTAATGGTTAACTAGTGTAGCCTTATGTAATGTGTTAACAATTAAACTGTAAATTACTATTTCAGCTTAAACCCAGGAATTGATTATGTGTGACCTTTTGTTATGTTATGTTCTCTTAGCCTTGTTATATTATCATGCCTTATCTTAAATTACAGTCGGTCTAAAGTTTCAGCTCTGGGGTCTATATTTTAAAAAACAGACCAATCTGAGGATAGGAAATATAACCCCCAATGTTGTCTGTTTTGATCAAAGCTCAATAAGTTATGAGCCTGATACTCAGGGCCATAACTTATTGAAGCTATGTTTCAGCTCCCCGTTAGTGATCTATTAGATGTGCTGTACTTACTCATTCATTCTCTTGGATTTCCCTTGAGGGCAGAGGGGTGGGTGGCTCCTCTTCATCCAATCTCAGGCTTTGGTTTTTACCAAAAAGGTTGCAACAGATGGTGTGAGTGTCAGTGATTGATTTTGTCAGTGTTCAGGAATATCATTTGCATTATTTGAATGAAGTGGTCTTTCTTTTCAGAATTTCATTCAAACTGGTATAAATAATTTCAAATCCCTTCAAATAAGTAAGAATTATGTACAGTTTCAGTTTTGTTCTTTGGTTTTGAACAGGTTTACAAATGTTGTTTGGGTACTGTTAAGGATGAATTATTGGGATTTTTATTTAAATTTTTACTGAGCCTAGGCCAATATGTTAAAACAAAGGAAAGTTAAGCATCTTAATGGAGAAGGAAGAATTATGTGTTCCTTTTCATCCTAACTTATCTAGTTTCGCTTTTAAGTAAAACTTAATGATATCCACATATAATATATAATGTGAATTTAGTGTAGTCCACTTAGGTTCAGCCCATAGTCATTGTCCCGAGCTGGCCCCTCTGTGTTATTAGAGCAATTTATGTTATTGTCCGACTGTTGTGGAGGATTGTCCTGTGACCCAGAAAATTCACCCAGGGCCGGCTGAAGGCATGGTTTACATAGGTGGGCTCAGGACACGACAGCTTCTGTTGGGCCCTTTTCCTCCTCAAAGAAAAAAAATAAAAAGATAAATTTGCCTGGCGCACTTAAAAATGTTCTGCTTTGCGGTAACAAATGAATAAATAATGAAATTCACTTTGCACCCCTGTTCTGCTCAGTATAAGGCTCTCGGATTTTCATCTGACCTGGCCACACATACTGAAAGTGGTGGCAGGGGTCACCATTTGACGCCCATCACAACAAGTCGGAGACAAGAAGTGCCAGCGATGGCTGACTGACTGACCTGATCAGAATTCACAAAGTTCACTAAGGTCCAAGCCTTCAGGTTCATTATTTAGACGGATTAAAGTGGTTTCATATATCGGGTGGAGTAGAGAGAGGTCCTTGGGACTGTGGGCCTGAGATGGATGGATGTCTGGGGCTATAGGGTAGAACTGTGGCCAACGTTCCTGCAGGTGAGAGATTATGCAGTTTAGCAGCCTTCTGTTAGTATCAGCAATATCTCCAGGTCTCAGTTAATGCTGGTGTTGGCCTCAGACATATAAATGGTGACCTTAGCTACGAGGAACTCTCCATTGGATAGATCTGTGGCTAAGGGGTGTCTAAGGATTTCAAAATGGCTGTAATGTTCCCAACCAGAAGCTATGGCCTTGTCCAGTCTACTAACTGTTTAGTGTGATCAGATTAATGCCTTATCTTTTCATAATTGTTATCCATATCTTTTTAGAAATGTTAGCAGCTTGCAGGGATCATATTATCCTATTAAAGTATTGCTCATTTAGGATTTTTTTAATTCATCAATTATTTTTGAATTTATATTTTATACGGTTGGTTGTTATTTTTCAAATAGTAAGGGTTGATTGCATTATCACTGTGGTAAAGTTCAGACACGCGTTGAGGAACCGAGTTTCTAAAGGTCTCTACATTTGCAGTGCGTTCCAGCTGTCTCTTAGAATTGTTTCCTGTTGTTTGCATCTCAGATCCTTGAGAAAAAGAAAATTGAGTATCCGCCACTCTGCTCTAATCCCGGAACCAAACGATAACAGCAGGAGCACTCCGCATCATGTTACGATGTGAGTTATCTCCCCGAGTCATGTTTAATTTCCCCTGTCACAATGAAATGCGTTAGTACAGTCGCTCTGTGACTAATGTGTTAATATAAAACCGGCTTTATTTTCCTTTCTATACTTCCTGCTCTTGTATTTCTCAATTTTCTCCCTCATTCCTTGCTGGTTAAAGCCTTCACATGCTCGAACGAACCGCAGCACGTAAGCAACACAACAAGGCAGCTGCGACATAAATGAGACTTAGAAACATGGCTGGAGAGCTCTGATGCATACATGTTGGTAGGCTACACTTTTATTTAGAAGGAAATTCTTGGTCTGCTCCCATACTACCTATGTGTCCTTATCACACAGAAAAGTGCAGGAAGATATTCTTTGCGCTCTCTTTTGAATACTTTGCAGGAAAAAACTAGTTGTGTTTTGTATTCTGCTGCCTGTCTTGGCCAGGTCTCCCTTGAAAAATAAATATAAAAAAATAAATAAATCAAGGCGACATGTACGAGCAGCGCAACGTCCACCTAGATGTTGCGGACCACAGGTTGGTCTCAATTTGCTCTCAGTGGCGGGCAACAGCTTACCTAACTTAGCTCTGATGCTTATAAGATGGATATCTGTTTAATGCTCTACTTAAAAAGTTTGTATCACTCCTGAGGGAACACCACGCTTTTGCACTGATTTCAGGAAAATCAATGCTGTAACTAAACCAGATTATTTTCCTCTCCCTCGTGTCGAGGATTGCATTGATAGAGTTGGAGCTGCAAGCTGGACCTGCTAAGACCTAAACAAAAATGTGGTTTGGTTCCGGTTTCCGACCGACCCTGTCAATTTATGTGTGACCCAAATTATTTTATGAGCTTTAAAAAAATAAAATAATAAAATGCTAACTATAATTACGTTTTGGTGCAGCACCTCTTCATTCGATACAAGGATGAGCGAATTTTCTCGTTTTTAAATGAAAACAAACTACCTATCATTCGCTGCCGCTGGAAAAAATAAAATAAAAAAGGCCTAAAGGGCTACTGGCAGGTACCTTTAACACCTTGTGCGTCTGAGATCTCTGCATTTGTGACCCCAGACAGTTTTATGCAATATACAGTCATGGCATTTGGTATGCGTAATGCCCCTGCCACCTTTCAGCGCCTTATGCAAAGGGTGTTGTCTGGTGTAGCGAATTGTGAGGTCTACCTTGATGATGTGGTAGTCTATTCTGCTGACTGGCAGTCCCATGTGGAAACCTTATCTGTTGTGTTTCAGTGTTTGCAAGATGCTTCCCTCACCCTGAATCAGGCAAAATGTGAGTTTGCCAAGGCCACCATCACTTATCTTGGCCAAAAGGTTGGTCAGGGTCAAGTGCGGCCAGTGGATGCCAAAATAACAGCTATCACTGAGTTCCCTGCTCCTACCTCTAAGCGGGATCTGCGTCGCTTTCTTGGACAAGCTGGTTATTATAGAGGGTTCTGCAGTAATTCTGCTGCCATTGTGTCTCCTTTGACTGACCTCCTTAGCCCCACCAAGGATTTGTTGTGGGACACCAAGTGTGAGCTGGCTTTTCAGTCTGTAAAAGCTCTTCTCAGCTCTCCTCCAGTGTTGTTGGCTCCTAACTTTGAAGTGCCGGTTAAGTTAGAGGTTGATGTGGGACTGGTGCTGGTGCTGTCCTGCTGCAGGAAGATTCTTCTGGTATCGATCATCCTGTTTGCTATTTTTCCAAAAAGTTCTCTGCAGCCCAAGGTAGATATAGCACTATCGAGAAAGAGGCTTTAGCCATGCTTTGGGCCCTCCAACATTTTGAAGCTTATGTTGGCTCAACGCCACAGCCGGTGTTGGTTTTCACCGATCACAACCCTCTAGTCTTCCTAAACCGCATGTATAACAATAACCGACGGCTCATGCGGTGGGCTCTAATGGCGCAGAACTTCAATATCGAGGTTCGGCATAAGAAGGGGTGTGATAATGTTGTGGCCGATGCCCTCTCACGCGTGCCCTAGAATGCTAATGCTGACAGCATGGCTGTCATCTTAAGGGAGGGGGTGTTACGTGTCAATATTTATTTGTCTGTCCCGTTGTACGTGTCTGCCATGTCTCTTTAAGTTGCAGCCTCCTGAGTGGTGATTGCGGACACCTGCATGAAGCTGTGGGTGCAGCCTATATAAGTGGATCCTCCCTCGGGCTCTCTCTCTCAACTTCCTGACAGGATCTCAGCCTTTGTTTGTGTTGTACTACTTCTTGGTTGTAAATAAACACCTTTTTGCATCATACTTAGTATGGTGTCCGTCTATGTGTTGTGGCCTTGAGCCGGTCGTAACAGTATACAAAACCTAGGAGGTCTGTTCGTTAGTTACTGTTTGAAATAAGGGAGTGACTTTTTATTTAGTGAGCCATCATTGACATATGTTGCGTATATTTCAGGATGTATTGTTGGTTGATGTATCACCCATTTGTACATTCGGTGTGATGACACGTTGAGTAGATTCTGCAGATGTATACATTTAAAAAAGTCTGTGACATTGTTGCATGGGGTTTGCGGGAAGGATTCGGACAAATCATGTCAAATGTTGTGGTAGAATACACTCTCGATTGCAGGGGTAGCACCTAGTTGTCAGATCCACGTGTAAATATACCTCCAGGTCAAAGGTCATACTTGCCCTTTCGTCACCTCTACACAGAGGGGTTTATGGGAAATATCCCAGCAGATAGGAGTTCATATTCTAGCTCTATTAAAGCTCCGTACCCCTGCTCAGAGACTCAAGTATCATCCCTGTGATTGGGTTCATCTCCTTTACTTTCGCAGTCAGATTGTGCTTGAATATTGTCATTTGATTATCAAGAATATTTTTTGTTTGTTTATGGTCCATTTGTTTTTTGCTGCAAAGCCCAGCTTGTGTCTAATCTTAGGTGGTGTGTATTGTTCCCCCTGGTAATCCGTGCCCCTTATTATGCCTTTGTTGCCGTCTCACTGTCTTGGGACAGGTAAGAAAGAGACCTCAAGACACTAGCAGCACTACACGTTGTTGATACTCCCATAAGACACAGTAGTTAGGAGTGTTTGCCCACCACCGTGTTTTCGTGTGAATTTATTTTTGGGCAGGTAGGTAGGCTTCGGGTCTGAAGTCAGACTTTTTTTGTTTGGAAACTAGGTTCGGGTTTTGGTCACTTAAGACGTTTTCACTACTTCCTGCTTGGCCTCTATTATTATTCCGTTCCAATTTGCTTGCCGTCCTCCATCCCATCCATCATTTGCACCCATTACCTCGGCCTCGTCCCTCGACGCTGGGCTTGTTACAGTCTCATATAATGTACATGTAGACGTTCAATCATTTTATCCTAATGCGAAAATGTGGTGTGGCGACCATGGGCGTGGGCGTCGTGTTCTGAGAGCCGCAGAAGGATCCTGGGAGGTTTCAGACTATCGCTAGTTGGGCCTGTGGCGGCCTCCTGGGTCCTTTGCGGCATTGACGTTGTGTGGATTTAATAAGTATGTGTAGAGGCCTACACCTCGGTGAAAGCAGGGTTTGCGAAACAGCTTTAGGCTCTAGTCTGGTCATTCCCAGTGCTGCTCGCCACTGTATGTTTGTATATTTATAATGCCGTTACACTGCATTGTGACTGTATTGGTTTTGAGTATTTAATGCCACATTTCTGTGCGTTCTTAGCAAGTAAATCAGTTTGGGAAGGAGAGAAAGTGACTGTTGTCGGGACTTAAAGTCAAAGTAATAATTCCAGGATGAAAAGGGGCCCACAGAAAATCTAACTTTATTCTATTAATTGCACAAAAGCTGAATTATGGAACGCACCCCCCTCATACTGAATATCCCCAATTTCCCGGAGCTAGTGGTCTGCGTTGGATCCCATTAATTCTGCGTTGAAGTTGCTAATATGCTCTTTCTCTTCGACGGCAGGGTTCATTTATACGCTTCACGTGGAAACAGCCAAGACGAATGGGGTTTCCCTTTTAATTACTTTTTTGCATTGTGATATACAGTGCTGTGTGGCAGCCATGGCCACGAGCTGTTCCTTTACATATTCAGTATCTATCAATCAAATCCATATCTGCAGCTCCCCAGTCGACTCCTCCAGCCAACGCTGATGTCTGTTATCAAGGGAATCTGATTGGACCACAAATCGTCCCCAACACTATGAATGGATGCAAATATGGCGGGTCTGTTTATTTCTGACCTATTGTGTCGGGCGATCGTTTAACCTTTCATTGACCCCGCCGACGCGGTCGATCGAGCCTGAAATGAGACTCAATAATAATGTGGTCTAATGAGGCGTTTAGATGATTGCCTAAATAATGATGACATCTATTATTGGCCAAGTGGCTGCACGGTCCCCCACTCCATCCACTGATTGGCTGATTGACACTGGTTTTGGCCTCCATTGTTCCTCCTCGCCACGTCAAGATTAATTTGCCTAGTTGTATGCCGCTTCATCCATTTGTATGCTACAAATAAATACAGCAATAGACTCAGTTTGCATTGTCGAATGCAAACTGAGTTTATTTCTGTATTTATTATTCCAGTCCGACAATGAAAACAGAGCATCCACTAATATGAGAAATATCAAGGAATATTGGAAATATCGAGGAATAGGAGAAGTATGCGTCCTTGGTACCTTGGCCTAACCCTGCTCCTGTAATCTATGTAGAGACACGGAACCATGGGGAGTACTGCTCCCTCTACAAAGAAACCCTACATCGTCTGGATCTGTATACATGTACTTGTTTATCCAATAGCCTACACCTTCTGAGGACTATACTGTTCCCATTCTTTAACTGTCTGAGCCAACACGCAAACCCCCTGAGAATGACTTGGAGCATGGTGAGAAACATCTAACGTGCACACTGTGGCCGTCACATGCCACCATTTGACCGACCCCTTAGATGACGGGTTTCGTGGCTTATTCAAAGTCACAGTAGTAAGATTGTTTTTAATAACATGAAAAAAAGGAATACTCTTTTTGCATCTCTGTTTCATGTCCATTGAGCTGCAAGGTGCAAACACAGAGCCTCTGCTCTGTGTTTGCCTTTTTAAACACATGTCCTTTCTTTCTCTCTTCACAACCTCACGAAGTGAGGAAATTTCATGATTTAATGATTTATTTATGACCATTTTGGCAAAAACATTTTTGTATTTCAAAGTCCTCATGACCAGATGTGAGATCTAATTTGTTCCTTGGCTTATAAGCCTATCATTTAATTTAACTCTGAACCTACTTCCACCATCCCTATAATATGAGTTTTCTCATGTGATTATAATAATGCAATAAAGCAAAAGTAAAATATGTAGGATTGCTGCGTGGACCCCAGTGTCTTCAAGACCCACTCAGTCCGAGTCAAACTCGGTTATAGCAGGTCTTCCATGTTCCAAAGAGGAACTGCTTCCATGTTATGAGAGTAGACCTACTTCAACTTATCACAAAGCAATTGATATGATGCAAAGGTCTGATGAAATTGAACAGCAGGACTGGCACAAATCACCCGAAGAGATATCACTTGTGATTATGGGTAAAGGATCGCCATAAAATGAAGAAGAAAAAAAAGGATTAATTAACTACTTTAATTGGTTACACCTTCTCCTGTCCAAATTCAATAACATGTTTTAATTATTTCAAAATATAACAATACAAATAAATGGCAATTTTTATTCAAGGAGTGTGATTCAAAGTGCATTAATTCCTTAAACCTACAATTTATAGCTGTCACGCATACAGCTGTCCGCCCAGGCGTCTTGGCTGTTTCCCTTTTTGCATTGCAACTCAAACAACTAAGCACATTTAGAGAACAATTGCCTGAATTGTCTCTGTTTCAGGCAATGAGTGTTAGTCATTTAAACAATGATTTGTTAACATTAAATGACGTTCTGTCTAATACGCTTCTCCTGTAACGTACCAATAACAATCTAACATGGTCAGTTGTGACCAATTACATTTTTTAACCAAACCCATACAGTATTATATAACCTAACAAATATTTTAAAAAAAATCGACATAGGTTGGTGTTTCTCAAAGTAGCCAGTTTACACCCTGTGAACATATTGAAACGACTACAGCGACATTGTTAAAGATAAAAAGTTAAATAAAAAGCAACATTTTTCGTCAGATGATAGCTGATGGGCCCCAGGTTGTTCCACTCTACACGGGCCGTTTACCTGCATGCAACTCGAACGTGATTGGTCCTTACTACTCTGAACACAAATGGACTACAAACAGAAACCAGATGGCCTCCCATATTAAGTCGCCTACAAATCCTGCATTTGAATACAGATATATGTTTATAAAGATTACATTTACATTGAGTGACATAACAAATGTTTAGAACCTCATTTCTATATGTGGTGAGCTAACAAGTAATAAACAAATACTTCACAAAGCTGTAATGGCTAACATATGCTTATTTTCAAAATAAGCTCATTACGTTCATGTCTTTAACTTTAACTCACTCAAATAAAACTTTCCCCACTGTTGAATGAATTTAGTTGCATTCTTGTAATATACCCTCTTATGGACTGAATAAGAGATTCAAGCAAGGTTAGTTCTTCGGGTGTGGAGTGTTAATATTCAGATCCCTACTGTGGAGGACAGGTACAAATTGTACTATGATAATAAAATACTTAAACTGGATCTGGGCTGGCCCATGGAACTGTGGGTTGGGGGCTGATTGTCAGACAGCGTGCATTGTTATAATACTGGTGCAGCCCAGCATGGCGCAGATATTTTCTATTGCAGCTTAATAGCGTCTAGGAGCAAGAATACATCCACAAACAACCAGGGAAATAGATTTCATGTCCAATTTCCTTGGGAGAATTACATCAACCTTCGTAGGGCTGGCGCTCCGAACACCCTTTGTATGGGATTTGATTAGAAACGTAACGCATTCGATCCAAGCTGCACAAAAGTCGCAGTAATCATCAGACTCAAAATCATTTACATTTGATTATTAGTCTTTGTAGCATTAATCCTCGGGAATGAATAAGCCATTCACGTGTGATGGTCAAATGTTCTATTTTTTTCTTAATGAATTTTATATAATGTGGACCATCAACTCTATAGGGCTTGTAAATCAGAGTGCATCATGGGATTTTTTGTTGGATGATGCTACCATATTAACAAGACTGAAGTACTGTAAAATACTAAATCAACTTAAATATACTTTAAACTAGGCTGATAAAAAAGTTGTTTTGCCACGCCTTGCATCTGATAATCATTGGCAGTTTCAAACACAATAATCTTCCCATATGAAACAGGTAATTTCACTCTTGATTACTAAACAATCAACCCAAAAACATTACTACTACCAAAATAACTAAAATTGCAATGCTCCTATGCTTCTTAAATGGTGATGTTGCAACATACAAGCCCTATAGATACAATACTATAATAACCATTACTTATTACTGGAACAGGTCGGTTGCCACAGTAAAACTGTCTACTAGTTGCAAAAAGGAAATCAGGAATCTGCAGAAGAGGGTCTGCCTCTCATGGGTGGAGCACCCATTTCTAATGTTTTAATCAGTAACCTTTCAGATGTCAGGCATTCGACACCTCTGGTTCCCTCCTCCTTACCTCCCAAACCAACCCTTCCTCTTACGGCTGGAATTAAATCTCTTAAGAAGGAGCCCGCCTAGGGAGACAGAATGGGAATTAAATCGAGTTGCTGCACAACAAGGCTGGAGGCCACATGTGGATGCACATGCATGCATGCTGCGTCCTCTTCCCCCCTTTTTTTCCTGAAAAGCACCGTGCCCTTCCCCAGCCTCTCCTGATGTACAGGGTTGACTGACGATAAGTGAAACAGCCACCTTTGCAGACCATACTAAAGCCGTGTCAGCCCTTTACTCCAGCGCTGATTGACAAATGCGCGGCCCGCCTGCCTAACAGCCGTCGTTATCTTCTCGGCTTCACGGCTTCTGTCGTCTCGGGTTGCTCGGCAGCTGCAGCAGTGTGTGCTGGAACCAAAGACTTGGAACACAGCTGCATGCAAAGTGAAGTGTGCTGAGAAAAGAGATGATGGCAACTGGAGGGAATCTCTAGCTAAGTGGTTGAAAGCGTGTAAGTGCAGTGATCACAGCAGGCGGCTGTTTCATATTGACTCTCTGTCTCTCTCCGACCTAGGGTTGTAGGGTTGTCTGTTTGTGTTTGCAGCCGTACCCCCATCACAACGATTTCTGCACTGACAGATCCATCGTCATAGGTTTTCTATCCAGCATTGCTGCATATACCTCACTGAGTGCAGTCAACATTAACCAGAATTAGACTTTGACTTCATTAGTCCATGGTCTCCCTCATCTCAGAATTACCATCTAATCAACAGCTCTTAAGACACTCAGAGGTCTCCAAGGGCAATCCACCAGCGGGGGGAATGGTGTATTGTATTCTGCAAGTCGAAACCCCTGCAAGTTGTATTATACTTAGATTTTTTTTGCAATGCGTGATTGTTGCTTATCTCAGGTTTGATACTCATCTTCAGCACTGATTCTTTGTGAATGCAGTTCTTTATCATTAAGGACCTTGGCGAGGATATCCGATGTTTTTCTAACTTTAAAAAAATTACATGCAAACTGCATAAACGGCTCTTCAGATGTGTGATTTAACTGATATTTGCCATTTCGGAGATACTGAACATAAACTTATCTTGCTTGATTATTGTTTCTCAATATGTGATTATAGGTCCCAATACGGAACTTAGTCACATGCACCTATTAACCATACTCCCTTGAAAAAGCACGCTCTTCCCTGCTGACTAAGTCCTTCTCTTTACCTTTTAGCAGCTTTCCCTTTTCCATGGTTTAGACACCCTAAAATCTGCCTCAAAATAACATAATGCGACAATGATCTGACCCTTGATGACACATGTTAGAATATCTTTTCTCATGAGCCGGGCTTATTGCTTTATTGTTCAAAAGAACATCTGCATGATTGTGAATGATCCATGTGAATCCTGCTGAATGACAGTGGGCCAAACCAAGGATGTCATTGTGTTCCCGGCGGTCACCTGGGGAATTGATAAGCACACCATATGGCTCCCAGTGCCAACATGGTTCCCCTGGCGAGGGTAACCCGGGGAGGGTAACTCATTTTATCGGCCCCATTATGGTGTTTTGGTTCATGACAGGCTTGAATAGAAGTTGTTCAATTGAGCGCCAGAATCAAAGTGTTTTTTTGTAGTGCTACTGTGTGGTACATGTGTTGTTCTGATAAGGGTGTTTAAAAACGCTAGCATTCAGCTTCTTTGTGGCTAGGCTACCAATGATTCTAAACTGCAACTCTCATAGCAAAACATGGCTAACCGTAAGCAGACTTTCCCTTGACCAAAACTATATACATTTATGGACATTTGCATGAATGTAGTTATTTTGCACACACTTATCAATGACAACTGACAAGTGTGGTGTAACAACCAATGCATACAATGAACTCACTAAAATGCAACTGCAAGTGCTTTAGTCCCGGATAGTTGTCGGAATCAAAAAGCAAAGGTTAGTTATTTATGTGCTCACGAGTCTTATCATGTGCGCGCGAGTTGATGCAAGACAAAGAAAAACACTGTAACATACTACAATAGCACGATAGAACATGTAACCGCCTAGCTTGGTACAGGTATGTCCAGCAGAGGTTTCAGTTGCTTTTCTAATAGACTCTGCACACAACACTCTAAACCATGACTGCTGATTCCCAGAATACATTCAACACGTGTATGGAACAAGGAGGGCATCTTGTCTGAGAGAATAATATAATGTGAAATAACGAGTCCCTCGCCTCTTGTGATTGACAGTTCTGCCAGTATGATAACGGGAGTGCGTTTGTTCGCCCTGCGTGGTTCTGGGGGGGGCGAGGCGGAGAATATTGACGATATGGATGAGTGACCTCTTCAAATTAGACGTTCAAGGACAGTGAACAGGAGCATGCAAACTGGCGAAAAATATTGGCCGGAACATGACGGATGATCGCATTCAAAGCACAATGTTGTACAGTGTTGCGTTATACCGCGTCCTGTGCTCGCCGAAGGAGAATGGCGTTGCTGTGATCTTCCTCTGATTGTGGCTCCATATTTTTCCTGCGCAAAGTATGTGCCTGGCTGACCTTTCGGAGATCTGTGTGTAAACTCTGTTTTGTCATACCCCAACCAGAACACTGTGTGGCTACAGACAGAGTCCTGTGCGTCGGGAAGCGGCCGTGTCTCTTGTTCTCTGTCCTGGTGGGGCGCCAAGCAGCTGCGTGACACCATTTGACCTTTTCACTTGTCAATATGCTTGGTCAAAACCTCCTCCCAGGTATACAGTTCAGGCGTCTCAGGGGTGGGGTTGTAGGGGCAATGCCTCAGTCCGCCCAGATGACTGGTTTGTGATTAAATACCACCAGCCGTGTGTGTTCACCATAGCTCATGTTTGTAAATGTTATTCCTATTGCACTTTTCTACACGCCCTACTGTAGTCCAGCTATAGTAGGGTGCAGTTAAAGTAGGGGTTGAGACCAGGACAATATGGGCTAGAAACCCCTTTCAAGAAGACTAGACACCGGCTATAGAAGGACCAGAGACCAGTTATAATAGGGCTACAGTCAGACAAGATATAGGGCTAGAGACCAGTTAAAGTAGCGCTAGAGACCTGATATAGTAGGGCTAAAGATATGTTTTAAGATCAGCTATAGTAGGACCAGAGACCAGATAGTAGTTGACTATGGGGACCAGTTATAGTTGATTATAGAGACCAGCCATAGCTGCCTGCTAAAGTTCATAGGGACCAGTTATGGTAGGAGTAGATAACCAGCAGAGTGCATATCAGGCCTGCCCCAACCCCCCAACCACCAGCGCTGTCCAGAAAGTATGAGTGTAATTGGCTGCCACTGGCGTCGTTGGCATGCGTCTGTGATGTGCATTCGAGCGTGCCCCTGCATCTTGTTGAGTAATTACAGCAAAGGTCTAGTGCATTTGTCCTTTGTTAGCGTGCAAGGTGAGGGATGCAATAAAGAGCTTTTGAATCATACATCATTATGGTAATATATCTTATATGATCTTCAACATAGAAACTAATGCCATTTTAACATTGTAATTTAAATAAGACCGTCTTTTGGAAAAACTGGCATAAAATACTGTGTTTCTGCCAGTCTCTGAAAAACTGTTTGTGAACGTTCCACTCTGCTTTGAACGCAGGCGGTTTTCTATGGTGACCTGAGTTCTATGTTGGTTGAGTAAAAGTGTAGAATTGATTTACTTTTGATGTAATGCATTCACATCTCTTTAAACCCTCACAGAATTAGCAACACAAATAGTTTTTAATTTCCGGTACACGTCTAGTGTTTTACGAATCTGCTGCTTGTTATCTCATTGCAAAGTGTTTCCGTTCTCAACTACGGCCTTCCTCCCTGCAGAGCTTTTACCGATGTCTTAAAATAGATTTTAGTGGACCATAAAAAAAAACATTGTATTCAACATGAACCTTCCGATGTCAGAGATTGCTGCCCAGGCGAGTGTGCAGGCGAGAACAAAACACAGGGCCTAGGTTATCATTCCCATTTCCTTTGATGACCAATTTGTCATATTTCAATTAAACTTTATTATTCTGTCATAGCGATAGAAGATGAGACCTGTGAGATACAGCCCCGGCTGTGTTGCGACAACAGGCAGACATTTTTCCCTTTCACAAAGAAGCCGATTGTGTGTGCGTTTGATTTATTCAAAAGCTGCCAAGATACAGATATTGTTTCATTCACGTCGGCATTGCCATTTACACTTTTACAGGGCATAATGAAAGGCTGAAAAAAGGGCACCGGGCTTAACATCAGTCAACAAGGAATAAGAAACGCACAACAGCAACAGGAAGTTGGCCTTTCCCACTTCGTTGGTCTGGCAGCCCGGACATCTCTCCAGAGTTATGTCCGAGTTATGCGCCGCAAAGCTGTGAGTTACTATGTTAGCTTAGCTTTTGACCTGGTGGTATGAAGCCGTGGGCCATTATTGACCAGATAGACGGACAACAGATTTATTTTGTCTAGAATAAATCAACATGGTGGCCTAAACTCCCTGTTAGAACAGATCTAACACTGATGAAATATGTTAATGAGTTATATTCCCCCTGCATTATTTAAACATGTACCAAAATGTGCTCTTAAGTCCGGACAGCCAATATTCATAAATGGTTGTATATTAAAGGGTTCAATGATTTTGTTTGCATTATAAATGGTTGACTTCACACAATTTCCTCTTAGTGATTTGTCGTTATAATCCTCATTCACATGACATAGAACATACTTTATATTAAAATGGATAATAAGCTATAAGGTCAGACCCATGCAGCCATGCATGTAGCCAGTTATGAGGTCTCCAATTTCCACAGACATTTTTCTAAAGAAAAAGAGAAAAGAAGCTAAATACAACTGTATAAAAAAATCAGATTGAGGTCCGCTCCAAAATAAGTACATGCTTAATTCAGTTTAAACTTGGAACTTTGACTGATACTGTACCGCCACGCCCAACCTTCTGTGCCTCAGCATTTCTTCAAACACTGTCTACCGCCCTGCATGCAGCAGAAAGAACTCTGTGTGTGTATGTGTATGCGTGCGTGTGCGCGCACACAATGAATAGGAGTGTCAATAGAATAACTTCAGTGTTTAGCCGACTTTATGTATTTATTGCTAGTGGACCTATTAAAAGTCTTAAAAATCCCTTGATTATGCAAGAGTTTATAATAGACCCCCCCTGTGTAGAGGGCAATGTACAAAATAATACCTGTTAGGGTGGGAAGATTGATGGTTGTATATTCCCCATCAGGGGAATCCATCACTGTAATAACCTCCTTAACCATGTCAACCAGGTAGAGGTTTTATTCCTCATATTAAAGCCAGTTTGTTTATTTAATTATTCAGACACTTGCACTAGATCTCTTTAACCGAAACGGTTGCTTCCTGCCCTTTCCTTTCCTCTCTAGACTCTCGGATCATTCACTTCTTAACAGGTGGTCTTACAGCTGCATTGAAAGCCTTTTGAAGAATCACATTATTGTAGAATAAAAGTTGTTCCACCTTTAAATCACGGTTTCTATTGAAAAATCGACTATCTCGCTGTTGCATAGAAATTAAGATATAATCGATGCATCACCTCACCGCCTACATTTTTTAAAAATATCTGTCATTGATATCGCCCGGCCCTATGTGCCCATGGGGTGTGGGGCTCAACGGTTATCCATCCGCCCCTTTGCCTTGCCCTGATTCTGGTAACAATCTGTCCCGTTGAGTCAGATCCATGTCTCCAAGCCCCCACGACGTCTCCTCCTCCACCCCCTGCCCGGCCCCCTTGTCCCTCGCTGTTAGCTGATGATCAGCTTTAATCACTGTGCCACACTTGTCCTGCCAAGCATCCCAGAGACGGCTCTCTCTGCCTTTGAGTCCCTGCCAATGTGATCCATCACGTCTCTCTGTTGTGCTTTTGTTCGTCCATCTGTCCCATGAACAAACCAACAAACACTTGGTACCTTCATTGAAAGGTCATCCATCAACCGCATCTAGTTGCACAACCAGGTGACATATTATGCCACCAGGTGTGAGTGTGATTAGCCGTTACGAGTCGTTTTGATAATCTGCCTCTTCTGACATCACAAGTGGGCGTGTCCACCTAGATCAGGGGTGTCAAACTCATTTTAGCTCAGGGGCCACATGGAGGATAATCTATTCTCAAGTGGGCCGGACCGGTAAAAATATGGCATAATTATGTAAAATTAAACATGCTGTGAGCACACCAAACACAGGTTTCCCATTTACTTCCGTGAATAAAAAGGACGATGACCATTTTTCTTGGAAAACTCTGCACTCTGTGTCCACTTTTCGTCTTTTTGACAGAGACATTTTGGGGCAATGAGAGTGCCAAAGCGCAAAATGTTGAAAGTGTAAGGCAGAACGACAAGGTAGCTCCGGGCTAGCTGCACTACCTGTTTATACTTGTTCCCTGCTCAGCCCCGGTATAAAGTTTGCTTGCTTAACATAATTGCTATTGCGACTTCTAGTGGACACATTCAGAAGCAGATCATTTTACGTTACATTCCAAAGCGACTTCCAATTACACACAATTGTCCAGTAGTTCAATGTACAAAAAAAAACAAAAAAAAAAGTATATATATATATATTTTTTTACAATACTGTACTTCACAAAATCATCTCGCGGGCCGGATTAAACCCGTTTGCGGGCCTGATCCGGCCCGCGGGCCGTACGTTTGACACCCCTGACCTAGATGGTTGACGGATAGATGAGCAACATTTGCTACAGTCCACTGCGTAGGCTGGTAGACTGATCCAGCACACATCTAGGTGGACATGCCCACTTGTGATGTCAGAAGAGGCAGATTTTCACGCTCACACCTGATGGGTATAATATGTAATCTTTAATAATCACAAAAGTCATTTAAGTGCGGCACTGTTTATTGTTAGGCGTAAAAGAAATGATTTCAGTAATCGCATCTTTAAAGGACTGGCTTTTCAGCCGTGATGTTATCACGGGTCTGATATAATCAACTGTCTAGTCAAACTCTCGTTCCTTCGCTTGCCAGATTTTTCCCCGTTAAAGGGCAGGTCCACGGTTCACTAGTGTTTGTGTCATCACGGGATCTTGCCAGTTTAGGAAATCTCATTAAAGGGAGGTGGGTATTTTAATGTGTTCATGAAATACCTATTTTATGAATGTCATTGAGAAGTTCATCAAATCGGAACATAATGTTATTATGTTAGGATAATGACTTTTGTCTGGTTAAGCGTGGAATATTTGTAATAATTTGGTTTAGGTCATACAGGGCATGAGTCAGGGCAGTTATTTCAGTGTTCATATAGGCTAATTAGCCTAGGGAGTGACCTGATTTCTGAAATTAAACTAGGGACATTTTGGCAGTAAACAAATTTAATGTTACTATTTCTAAAAGGTTCCCATGAAACGGGACATATTTACATTAAGCCAATCTTTACATGGTAAATGAATTATGGAGGCCCTACAAAAGTTAAATATGCCCAATGTCTTACTATGATGTCTTTAAAGCTTTACTAAACCAGCGTAAAAACAAGCCAAAGGAGGCTAATCAAATAAGGAATCTTTCTATATTGTATTGAAAGCCCATTGTTTATCTGTTGAGGATAATGTTCTAAGTATTATAGGCCTAGGATTAATAATTGAAGCGGTATTAAAAACAATTCTAAAACTGAAAAATAGCTAACCATCAATACTAATGTATTGCGGAAATTTAGGCTTGATCGTAGTTAATCCTTAGTAAGTTTATTAATATAGCACTAGCTTTTTAAAACAGTACCCAGATGAACATAGGTACCTCACACATCATTAAAAAACCAATTAATAAATGAAAGCCACTATCCAGAAAAAAATTAAAAAGGACGAAGAAAAGTGTCTTCTAAATAATATATAAGAAGGTTATTCCCTCTGCCATGGTCCAAAGCACACACACATCACAGCACAATTTGAAATGTCCTGTTTTATTTTTCCGTAGGGGCTATCTCAGCACCTATTAACATTGATCCCCTCAATAACTGGGCTACTGCTAACACACACACACACACACACACACACACACACACACACACACACACACACACACACACACACACACACACACACACACACACACACACACACACACACACACACACACACACACACACACCATATTTCCCCAAAACCAATGTTTAAACATCATCTCCATCGTATCCGCAACAATACCAGCCTGTTCTCGTCCTATACCCATATATATATATATATATATATAATATACTGCATATACAGTATATCTTTGCTTAGGACAGATTGCTCAGCTTTATTGACACCATATTAAGGATTCGGTGTGTCTGATTTGTAGGAGTCGCAGGTGAAATACATATTTAAGGAATGTACCGACTCCGGCAAATTCATTCTGACACTGGGGAAATAACATTCTTTCGATATAGAATAATTTTTTGGCCCTCACATGTTTACCGGGACCGGACTTCTGGTGTAAATGTACAAAAACACTTTATAAATCCGAAAACAAAATTGCTTAAAAGCTTTATTGAAACCCCTTGCCTCTTTCCACTTCTTTCATGACATGACCATTTGTTACCAGGTCAAGTAACGACTCCACGGGCTTCCTCTCAGCTTCTCCGGAAAGACGCAATGGCCGCTGTCAGGGGGAGATGGGCGAGACCACGTTGATGTTCGCTAAACCCCCCAGCCTGGGCTTTCGCTCCTCTATCTTCCCCTCCAGACACACAGAGATTGGATCAAAACAAGACAGCAGCACATCCTAGAGCCAAGGGTACAGTCATTTTCCAGGTGATGTGTACCGACTGAAGAACCCTTATATCCAATCAGCAGGCAGCCAACCTGCTCTGGGCTAGTGGGATCTATGTGGTGATGTCACGACTGTAAAAGATCCCAGTAGATCCTCACCATAGCTCAGAGCAGGGCCGGTGGCTTCATTGGAGTTACAGCATCATAAACACAACCATGTTAATGATGCTTTTAATAACCCCTCGCCACTCACTGTGTTTTGGGCCACAAATTGAGTTAAACGCCCCCATGGCAAGACATGGAGCCGCCCAGGGGTGAATGAGATTAATCGACCAGTAACACCATGGGCATCACAATTAAGGCTGGGCTCCCAAGGATAAAGCCCTGAAAGTTTAATGAATAGCCTCAAATGCATCGATATTTTATCAATTTTTTGTATTTTTTTATATTAATTGAATAATAATAACAAAATGGCCCCGATCTATCCTATCATTCCGATCATGCATTAGAACACCAATCGTCACAATCAATCATTTATCTGGAAAGTAAACAGTAGTTTATGATGAAGTTATTGAAACAAGACTTGAAGCTTGAACATTTAACCCAGCAGGAGGATCAGAGGTACAAGGAGTAAGGGAAGCGATCTGTTGAGCAATGTGTAATTTTTTTGGTTGGCCACAGTGCAAGTAGCCAGCTGCTTCCTGCATCTTACAGTGACTAATTGGGTGAAATCATTAAGAGGATGATTACAGTAATTAATGGGGTGTCCTGAGGTTTCGGGTCAGACACGTATTTGAATTATTTATTCAAAGTACCCGAGCCAAACGTTAAGACCTTAAAACGATAGGGTTAGTTTTCTCTCCAATAGAACAATATATCACGGTTGCATTAAATAATGACAGAGTTCATATCAATAATACCATTTCAAATTATGCCTCTCTCTATTAAGCGTATGTCTTCCCTTTTTCCACACTTTGAATGTGGAATGTTCGAATTTCTCTAACTGCCACTTATCTGGGGTCAGGCTTAGTGTGCTGCTCTCATTTGAGGTCAGATAGTTTGACCTGACGTCAGCCAATCAGTTTGATGTGCAAATTGAGCACGAGGCATAAGCCGATGATAGTGAAGGTGCTAAAATGACATCTGTCGCTATCATCAGTATAATAATAAAAAATGCAATGGCCCTTTCTGTGAACGACTGAAATCACATTTGTTGACATTTAGAGTAGAATACGTTAAAGGCATTAGATGTAACATTTCCGTATTAGAATATTTTAAAACCACTAATACCTTTTTGTTATATATTTAGTTGAGTTGATTACTTACCCAATTGTTTCCAAAAGTGTGCAAACCCAGAGAAATCTGTAGTTTAATTCAAGGTAACGGTCTGTTACGTTTGGCGATGTCACATGTCAATAATTTATATACATAAATATTTGATGTATGGTGGCAAAAGAGAGCATAACAGAACCACAAACCACTGTTTTAGGGAGACGTTTTAAAAAAGATGATATCTCCCAACCCAATTAAACAACCTGCTGTTTTCACTCCAGCGTCACTCCCAATGCGTTTCCTCTTTAATCGAGAACAAGGCCGGGCTAATATAAGGGTGGTATTTAACTTAAGTCAAACTAAAAGGTTTCAAACAAAGTAATCTAATCAGTGTGGTTCCTAAATCAGAGAGCTACGGCAATTAGAGTGCTGGAGGTGGGTTGAATCCCGAAAGGCCCTTTTCACACGCAACACGCTTATTGTTCGAAAAAAGGTACTGATGAGATACATTAGTGGGGCCCCTTCGCAATCCTTGAATGCGAATGAGCAAATAAGTGCAATACGCACAACCTTATTATTGCCCTCTACCCATCTGTTGTTTGTTGATGCCTGTTGTCTGTGCAATTCATTTTTTTTTTCCATCCCGGAATTGCCCATGGATGTGCTTTTTACACCGCTAAGTAATTGCGTTACCGGAATACAAATGTAGCTCCATGTGATGGTTACTGATCAAACCGGTGCCGGGCCTGCTCCGACTGACGTCTTTATAGTTCCGTTGTCTTGAAGCCTTTGTAATTCTTAGGAGTAACTGCACTCGGGAGACTTAGTTCTTTGGTGCCTTCAGTGAAAGAGGACAGTTAATTTAAAGTGGGACTCCGGAAAATTGCGGGTAAATCATTCTTCAATGTTTTATTTTTCAAGATGTATCCCCGTAAGATTTCATTTTCATTTTCTCCTCCCTCTGTCTCCGTCTGTCCGTGTCACAATCTGCTTTCTACCATCTAATTAGATTTTCTCCCGGAGCCAGGAGCACTCAAGAGGTGCGAAGGTAGCACTAGAAAATGTATCCAATCCCCCCCCCCAAGCAAACACAATCGGTATGTGTTTAAACATGCCTTGCCCGAGTGGACTGTACCCACTCTGTACACCTGTGTGTGCGTCTGTGCAAAGAAACATGCATTTATATTCATTTCTGTCTGTGTGTGTGTGTGTGTGTGTGTGTGTGTGTGTGTGTGTGCACATAGACCACATTTAATGCAATATGCGATTAATCACGATTAAATACAAATACCGTCCCGTATAATATGATAGGTTTGATTTGAGAAATGTAATACGAGAAACATAAGTGAAATTTAGTATTTTATTGTTGAACTCTACAAACTCTTGGGCGTCTGGGTAAAATATTCTGCCCTGGCAAAAAGTAAGGCCACCATAATTTGCATAGAATATTTACAAAAACACTGTAGCAGACAGCAGTGTGGCGTAAGGTTAGCATAGATTAGACTTCTGAATCATGGAAATGTATTCCAGGTTGGAGATAAATACCCAATTTTTGTAAGAACAGCCTTTTGACTTAAAGTGTGAGTACCGATGATTACCATTAAGCAGCAGGTATCTTTTCTTTTTTGTTAACGATTCACTCGAAATATATTTGCAACAACAATAAGAAAATTGTCGAAAAAGAAAAGCAGTTTGGACTGGCGGTGTCTAGTCGAATGATAATTGATACAATGAAAAGACAATTGGGTTATGTTTTTGCACAATGTGCTCTATTATTTGTGTCTATGGATGTGAATAGTTGAATATACATTTAAAATAGAGCTGTGTCAACGTCGAGGGGGTTTGAGGGACGGGACAGTTAAGAGTTTGGGATAAAGGAAAATCTTTTTCCAAAGCTGCTGACAGCAACATTAATAGAAACTGGATTCCTGTCAGCACCCAGTGAATGCTAGTCACTCTCTTATCTCTTCAGCGAAGAGAGAGTAGGAGTTGACCTTATTGATAGGGCTGACACATTGATCCAGTTGCTCTTACTACAGTGATTGATTGACAAATGACAGGTCTCAGGGAGTATACACAATGTTTACAATTAGAACGAAGTATAGACCGTTGATACATCAAGTATTAATTGTACAATACAAATCAGTAGAGCATAAACAAATCATAAAAGGTGTTTCATATTGCAAAACAATATGTATTGTATTTTCTTTACACTGTTTAAGTGAGTCATTGAGTTTTAGTTCTTCCACTTTATTTTCCAATAGGCTTTCTACGTCACCAAAATTTCATTAACCACTTCAGAAGAATGTTAGTTCATCTTCTGGATGTTTCTGTTGGACTTTATTGTTTGTAGCCCAAATAACTCACATAACATGGACACCGATCCACAAAAGGTTTGTGTTTTTGTGGATCGGTGTTAACTATTATATTATTATATACTATATTTGTTGATCTCATAGAGTTTTGTCCATCTGTCGGGAGCGGATCTGTAAAGTCTGTGGGTGTGTAGAGCTTAAATAAAATGCATGCTTGCCAAGTCTATTATAAAATAGGTTTCAGTACACAATGTGGCCGGACACACACACACACACACACACACACACACACACACACACACACACACACACACACACACACACACACACACACACACACACACACACACACACACACACACACACACACAGTAAGTGAGTTATTAACGTCCCGGTTTCCTATTTTATTATGATAACTGAGGTACTAGACTATGCATGTGTTGTTTGGCTTTGGGTGCATGATGGATGATTAGCAAATGAAATGCATAGCACTTGGTTCAAGGAGTACATGTACACGTCCGGGTTGTATAAATAACATCAAGTGTGTATGTGTTTGGGGTTTTTTCGGCGGTTGTGTCTGTGTTTGTAATAATTCATTCTGGCAATTTATTTTGTCCGTGCAGCCTTGTGGTGACGAAGCACGCTGAACCCAAACACCCGACACGCATGCAAGAGCAAGCACACACATGCAACCAAACAAACTTTAGACAGTGTCGGAAAGCTGGAGTCTGTATTCAGACAGACTTCCATGGAAACAATGTGTCAAAACACCACGATGTTGCCATACATCAGCTACAACTTTTATTCTACCACGTCATCCGGACAAAATGCTCTTGTTTTAAAACTTGTTTCATTAGAGTATCATTATTTGTTGGGGTAGTAAGGTAGTTGTATTAGTAGTAGTACTAATAACACAGTACTAATAACACAAATGTTATTTCTAAACCACCACCACCTTATTTATGACCAATCAGGGCATCCCTTCTCTGATTGGTTCAGGGAATCCAATCAGGGCATCCCTTCTTTGATTGGTTCAGGGAATCCATCTTGTCGGACATAGAATATTAATAATAACTAATATATGCTTCACCACAGGGGCATGAATGCAACACTTGTTTTGAATGTTTTGGGTGTTTATTTTCAAAATCTCTCTTCTGCACTCTTTCCTTCGCTCAAATACTCCCTTCAGCAGCCTCTATTTACCGGTAGATTTTTATTTATTATAATGCACAAGCTTATTTTTTGTAAAACTCATTATCAAATACTTAGACAAACCAAGCAAAATACCCATGAACTGAACCTTATCTTACAAAGGATTGTTATCTCACCCATCTCTCCATTTCGTTAAATTATATGTCTTTCTCACAGATACATTGTACACTGTATTGTATTGTGTTGTATTGTTTTGTTTTATAGTACTTAATTGTGTAGCAACTGCAGTAGCTGCTATCATTGCTGTAACACAGGGAATTGGTTAGCCTAGCGATTGTTGTACTTGCACACCTTTCTGTACAGACAGCGATATATTGATGCACTTCTTATGACAAATGTACTTATTGTAAGTCGCTTTGGATAAAAGCGTCTGCTAAATGCCCTAAATGTAAATACACAATGCATATATGACGAATCTTGGTGATTCAAATTATAATTATTTATGTATACATTTATGAACTTATGTATATATATGAACACACACTCACAGGGGGAGACAGCCAGGTGCAAATATAATCCCTAGCATGACCAACATATCTCTGCACATGGGCCTGAACCAAAGCCAGGATGTTTCATATGGATATGGAGCCTATAGCCATTTACAACACCCTGCCTTCTCTGTTCCTAAACTCAGACCAAACTATTGGAGCTCCAAACAGCGACAGTGGTTTAACAGGTATCATGAAAGGTTAACTGTTTAAACGTAGTGACATCTAGCGGCACAGATTTGCAGAAAATGATTATAGTAATATTTATGTTTTATCTAGTGTATACTTCCATGAAGATAGGAGTTGTGTTTTCATTACCTTAGATACAGACCTTTTGATGGAAAAACTCCTTTTAGAAAGGAGGTGGGAGGGGGGCTTGGTATCCTCATGGATACCAAGCCCGCTGACAACTATGCGGTACTTTAAGTGCTAGTATTCAGACGTTGTACATTAGCGTTATAGTCAGATGTTGTACTATAAGTATCCATGAACCGTAACCCTCTGTGAGACGCGGACATCAAAATGAACCGCTGCCAAGACGGAGCTCCACACAGCCACACACACCACTGTGTTCGGAGCAGAGTGGAACATTCATTAACAGGTTTGCGATAGAATTTAACTCCTGTTTTCTCTAAATGTCAAAAATTACAATTATTACTTTGTTGATGATCCAAAGACATTACCATGATGAACGGTTTGGGTTCACTGCCCCTTTACAGTCATAATCGCCATCTTACTTGTAAGCTAGGACCTATAGCTTTAGGCCAGGCCAGTACAGGCCACCTTAGCATCTAAAGCTGCGTTTCCACTGCAGGGTGCGGTTCGCAAAGGTGCGGTAGGGAGGGGGCGGTATAGCCCAGCTCAGTTCCGAGGTCGCGTTTCCAACGCCGACAGTACCCTTTAAGGTAGGCCGGATGTCGATCGCCGCGGCAGCTACTTAAACATCGTAAACAACGTCTTCCTCCCCAAGAATGCAGACGAACGTCTCCACCTCCTTGTTCGCCCAAGCAAGCGTTTTACGCGACATGTTAATTGTAAAGAATAATACCTCGAGGCTACTGTTTGTTTGTTTTTATCCCCACGTCGCCCGGAAGTGATGATTCTGTCGACCAATCAACGGAGGGGGGGTGTAGCTAGAATTTCCCGGGACCCTTTCAGGCGTCTCGTCTCGTTTTCAGTACCCCAACGGAGGAGTCCCGAGAACGAGGCCGGAACGGGTACAGCTAAGTCCGGGTCACGCCCACTTTTGGAGGTGGAAACGCAACCCGTACCGCACCTTTGCGAACCAATCCGTTCCGCACCCTGCAGTGGAAACGCGGCATGAGTGGAAAGGGAGGTTTGAGTGGTATTCAGATAGTTGCGTCTGCCACCTCACTGCTCAATTCTACACACTGAACCTTTTATGGCTCGTTTCAGCCGGCGGCTGCGGGTCGGTTCAGTATGCAAAGGTGCGGCACGGTCGCGTTTCCACCGCCAAAAGTGGGCGGGGGTCCAGACCGAATTGTCCCTTCCATGCGACAGCGGGATAATAACAAACAAACACAGGACCCGCAAAGTATTTATGGACAACGGCGGTTTGTTGAAGAAAATGTCGTCCTTCTTGGACATTCAATTAAATTCAATTCAATTTTATTTGTATAGCCCTTAATCACCATTACAGTCTCAAAGGACATCCTACATTGTTGCTCTTTGTTTATTGTGTTGCGTTCTCTTTTTCTTTTAGTTTAGTTTATTAGCAGGCTACACTGTGTCGGGCTGCTATGAGGTCATGAATGCCTACGTAGCTGCCGCGGCTATCGCCATCTGGCATAAACCCCGCCCTATCATAAGGGTACTGTCGGCGGTAGACGCTAGCCGTAACGGAGCTGGGCTTTACCGCACCCTCACTAGGCTTGCAGGGCCAAAGCGTTCCCGCCGGTGGAAATGCGCCATAAGTGAAAACATTCAACAATTTGGTTCATCATTATATTTAAAGTATTTAAAATGACAGATATATCATTTATATAACTGATGATAAGTTGCGAGCTAACTGACTTAATACCTGATATAACCTAATACATTTTTGGCTGAAAGAAAACCCTCAAAAGTTCCAAAAAACAATATTTGAGCTATTTTCAGTACGCTGTTTAAATGTTGAGCTATTAAGTCATTACATAGACAAAGAGAGACGAGGTTAACCTTTCTGGCTCTTTTCCAATGCTTGACGTGAGCGAAATCCTTTTACAAACCAAGCAAAGTACCCATAAACTGAACCTTATCTTTCAAAGGATTGTTATCTCACCAGACTTTCTCACAGATACATCAGTGATGAATCTTGGTGAATACTGAATATATATATATATATATATATATATATATATATATATATATATATATATATATATATATATATATAAACACACATTTATGAACTTTCAAAGTTTTAAAACAAATTACAATGTGAAGCATTATTAACAGGAGTTTATGTTGCACACCAAACACACACGCGCGCACACACACACACACACACACACACACACACACACACTCTCACAGAAAGTTCGTTAATTTATGTATGTGTTGGCTGGCATTGGGTGCACGATGATTATCAACTAATAGCATAGCAATTGCTTCAAATAACGCATGTCAACAGCAGTATGTTTTCATAACATCGAGTGTGTGCCGTGTGTGTGTTCTCGCGGTTGTGTCTGTGTTTGTAATAATTCATTCTGCCAATTTAATTTTGCCATATAATCTTGTGATGATGAGGCAGGCAGAACCGCAGACACCGTACCCGCCCACACACACACAGACACACACACATGCACCAAACACACCTAATCGACACACACAACACGGACGCAAAGTCCAATGAACACAGAGAAGACCCCTTATTAGTAAATTGACAACACCTGCCAATAACTTGATAGCTGATCGACTCGGACGGATGCTGTAAGTGATTGGCCCCAACGTGAACTATAACCATCTGTCAACTGCTTATCTCAACCCCCTTCACTCTCTCAATCGCAGCAAGGGAAAAGATTAGCCTCGTTAGCCGCGGAGACAGTTCCCGCCAAATATGCTGGATCGCTGCGGGATCTGCAATCCGATCCAGTTCTTGATCTGCTGCATTTAGAAGATGAGTCCATTGAGGCTGTGGAGCTTATGTTACCTCTGTCTAACTCCATCTCTCTTGATTCCTAACCGCAGGTGCACCTGGTACGCCTATGGGCGGGGTCGCGGGAGATTGCGCTACTTATAAGCAATGGATATTTCATACAAAAGCTTTCGCATGTCTCATTAAGGTCTTGCGTAAACAAACATGATTGCCTGCTGGATTGCCTTTGTAGAAGCAAACAAACTGCTAATCATCTAGCGGGTTATGAGGATCTATTAACGTGTCCAAAACGATCCTTATCAGGGTCCTTATTCTTCAGGTGGTGTAATTTCCCATGAATACTTGTCATCGCTGTGAATCTAATTAAATATCCTTGGCTAAGTGACAGCTGAATTCATGAATGCCCACCGGTTGATTGGCGTTTACGGCAAAAAGACATCCCTGAATCAAGACTTCCGTCACTCCTGTCAATCACCCTCCACCCCCCCCCCCCCCTCCACCCTCAATCTCCCCCCTCTGGGAAGTCACAGAAAATAGGTGGAGAGAAAAGCGCAGGAGCACATAATAGAGGTAAGAAAATAATAAGAGGACAAGAAAATTGATAATAGAGGAGAGAATAAAGGTGACTATCAGTATAAATTAGAGGAAGTGAATAGAGATGAGAGAATAGAGGTCAAACTGAATAGAGGACACAGTAGAATAACGAAGGTAAAGAGGCAAGATAACAGGAGAGCTGAATGGAGGAGAAGGAGACACTGGAGGCGTACATCATTCGGCTACGGGCTGTAGATCATGTCAACGGGGAGTCCCTTCCTGGTTGATTTTCAAAGTAAAGTGTAGTACAGGAAAAGAGAAGCCATATATCTCTCTCTCAGAGGCCCTAATAAAGACGTATGCTACCTATTTTACAGCCCATTGTACCTGCTTCTCCTCTCCTCTCCAGGGCCAGACAAAAGGAAACCAGAGTAAATATGCTGTGGCTTGTGTGGGTGTCTGGGCTTGTGGGAATTATACGCCTAACACAGTAATGGTTGATCCACAAAGGGAAAATAAAGTGTGCTCTCTGATAAATAAAGGGATAAATCAGGAGGGTTCATTTTGAATGGCATACACTCCTGTTTCTAAAGGGAAGGCCATTATGTGCGTCTGATCAAAAAGCACCTACAAGTTTATGATTATAACTGCTATGCTGGACCACGATAGACAAAGTTTAAAAATAAGTTATTCAAATAAATACTATAATACTCATGCATTATTTTAAAGGGGTGAAATGATGCCACCAGGTGTGACTCTGATTAGACATTATAAAGCTGTTTGAAAATAGATGTATGATGGGATATTTGCCACAGTCCACTGGTTTGCCGGGTATCCTGATCTATCAGACACACATCTAGGTGGACTCCCACAGGTGACGTCATTTAAACACAGGAAAAGGCAGATTTTGAAACTATTATTACATTTTAATACTAACCAAGGGGCCCATAGGACAAGAAAAGCTTGCTATACATAATGATTATATGGGTCAGATCTGACACATTTTAAATATCCATACAAAAGATATCTATTTCGATAGGGAAATGATGCAGGATCTTCAGTGCAGGTGAGTCAAACTAATTTGGGGTTGCAGGAAATAAACAATAAAATGCTACTTCATTGGGGAAGACAAAAAAAACAACAACTGCATATGCATGTTAATATCAAATTCTTCAAGAAGTGGACCTGTGTGTTTCTCATAACTTCCTTTGTTTCGTATCAACTTTTCTTCTCTTTGACAGGGATATAATGAAGTTGATTAAGTAAGCAGGTGTATAACCTATACATGTAAGTATCTGTTTGTTTCTGGTTTTGGTGCACCTTCTGTGAGAATGGCAAAAATATATATTTGTATATTATATTCATCATATTATTACCCTCAGGAACAGACTGAACCACCCTGCAAGCTGCCAGCTTGACACCCCTACAAATCCTTTTGCCAAATTACCTTCTGAACACCTGGCCGTGGCCTTGTGTGGGTGTGAACAGAAGGAAGTATTTTCGATTATAGAAACTCACTGTTGTTAAAAGGGGCAGAGAGAAAGCTCCGGCACTGATCATGTTAGAAAAAAACTGACGGCTAAGCCTAAAATCGTTGTGTTTAAAGCATTAAAAAGAACTGGCGATATATTTATACATCATGACATCACTAATCGTTTTACTTTGTTTGTGAAGGGTTTCTCCAACCTGGCAACCAGACAGACCAAAGCACCACATAATTCACCCGCTTTGCAATATTCAACAGTAGAAAGTTGGCCCAGGTGATTATGTCCGGGTTAAGTGATGCAGGGATGGTGTAGCCTTCCTGACAGACGGCAATGGAAGGTGGGGGGCTGAATGTGAAATTGGCTTTGCTGTGTGTGTGTGTGTGTGTGTGTGTGTGTGTGTATATGGGTGGCAGTAAGTTTAACAGGTGAATATTAGGACATAGTCAGACCTCAGCATAAGATCTCATGATTCAGGCAACACCGCTTCAGGTCCCGGGGGGAAAGGTTAATCAGGTTTTCGGTTGTTGCACAATACCGCATGGTGTCTCATTCAAAACGTCTGACAAGGCTCTGACAACATGGCCGCCGATAAAATAGTGCCAGAGAAGAGGGCAACAGAAAAGGTGGTCAGACCAAACAGCCTCAGACAAAAAAGAGTGAAAGAAAATGGTATCGGACCAAACTGCGTACAATATTAGGAAATATATGAAAAATATATAAAAAAATATATATTTATTGGTAATCAGCTCCCTCCGCCTGGAACAGTCTTGAAAAACACTTAAATTGCAGGAACTCATCACTATTAATGCTTTTTAAACTTTTTTAATGGCAAAGTTTTGAGTGTGTAAATGTTTCACTGCATAGTATGTTATAATCACAAAATGTGCTTTTAGTGTGTATCCGCCTCCTTCTCCTTCTTCACCATCTGGACTGTATTTGTCTTTTTTTCCTCATGTCTGTGCTTTCTCTTTAGGTTTGTCTCATATTTTCACTATATTTTACTGCTGTCATCTTGGCCAGGCCTTGCTCGAAAAAGTGCAAGGCCTTAAAATATTAAATATGAAATAAATGTTTAAATTAGTAAACATTGCTTGCTAAATGTAAGCCTTAATAGCTGTATATCTGGTAAAACAATTGATTTAATCCATCAAATAAAGAAATAGCACTCAACATAAGGCTATTATTATGATTATTATTATTATCATAGCCCTAGCCCCAAGCACTGATTGGTCCTGTACATTTTTCACTTTAGAAAGAGGCTTTCCACTGGTGAGGCCGTACTGATCTGCAGGGAGAACCAGACTGTGACCTTATGGGATCAGGATCTCACAGGGCTAGACTTGGACAGCGTTTAAGAAGAAAAGAGTAAGAGGGGCCAAATTGCCAATAATATTGCCGTATATTTCTTTGGAGTAACTGCTTGTTGAAGAAGTTCATAAACCAACATTTTTTATTGGCAAATTGCTAACACAAAGTGCTTTAATTATTGATTAGGGGAGGAGGTAATAATAATCCATAGTGTGTGATGATCTATATCCAGTTAATTAGGAAGTTGTTTGCATAACATCTCTTAAAACAAAAGAAGAGAAATGACTGAGGCGATCACAGAGTTTATTGTGTTTCATATTCAGACTCTTTATAATATTAATGGATAGGAGATTTAAGTAAGTAATTAATCAATGGAACCAAGATGTTATCCACTTAACAATTTGTGCCCGTATTAATACATAATGACCTGAGCAACGATGTACTCAATGAAATATAAATCTGCAGTGTGTTGACTTTGATAACTGACCGGTAATGTAATAGAGAAACAGGTGTGAATATTTCAAAAACTGGGTGCAGTTATTCATATTTTTCTTTAAAAAAACAAATACTGTAACTATGGGTCCTCTGCATTGATTTTTAATTTAATTTCAGATAGAGAAGAGAGGCAAAGTACAGGCAGTGCCCTGTACAGAACAGAGCAACACACATTAATCAAGGCCAGTAGCAGAATCAGATGGAGCACAATGTCCTCTCTCTGCTCGTTTGTATGTCTGTGTTTGTGAATTCAAGATGAATGTCAAGTCTGTAGGAGAAGGTCTTCATCTTCATTACTGTGTGTTGAGAGTGTGTGAGTCAGTGAGAGTGAGTTAGTGAGTCAGAGAGAAAGCGTGTTTGTTCATATGAAAATAATTGATTTCCAGCATCTGGATCGATAAAAACCGAAGGAAGTCAAACAGCCACACAGAGACATGCAGAGGGATTTTTGGCACCTATGCAAGTTTGAGTAAACCTTTGGAAAGATTTACCTCCAACAAAGTTTTCAGCCAGACAAGGCCAGGACTACAGGTCAACTCTATGCTGACTATCAACTCCCTGTATGTCTTTATGTGTGTTTGAATTCCATTTTCAATGTCACGGCTACTTACTTCAAGAGCAAAGTGTTAATATGGTGGCTTGGATAAGACCAATATTTATGCATTCATATATTTTCAGAAGCTCAGGTCCGATGGGTGTATCAGCCCGCAACTGCCCTCCAAACGGATATAATAAATAGTACATACCTTTAATTCAAATCTATAGAGAATAGAAGTAGCAATACTTGAAGTGGCAACTGACTTGTAAGATCAATAGGGTAAAAGAACGCACTGGATCACATGTATTGTGTGTCCTTTCTGAATATTATTTCAACTTTAAGCAAATTGAAGAAAAGATTAGGGTGAATTTTACCTGCATTCAACCTTTTTCCAAGTCATATTCTCAATAGGTATCACATTCATGAACCGATGAGACCCACCAAAGAGATCCCCTCCAGCATCACGCCGAGGAGTGCACTAGGTGCCAGGGGGCCAGAGTGCTCTGGGGCATCTGTCAGAAGCAGCGGTACGTGCTAGATAGAAGTGGTGCCATTACTGAGGTCACCACTGGGCTTAATATAGTCGTGTTTTGAATTCAGTTAAAACACAAAAATGAGGGGAAAATCGGAGGTCATCCAAATACTGTACCTTCTAGGGTTTGCGGGTGCCGTGAGCCAAAGATTGTGCATGCCAATGGAGACGCTCATAGAATGCAGACCTGGAACCTTGGTTCATGCTTGCGTTCGTACTATGAAAAGGGCTAGGGGGGGGATGTGTTTCGATTTGATCAGTGATATGGAAGGATGAATTTGAAGAGAAGTAGACTAAATGCAGATACCGGTTTGTGGGATTGTGATGCACATGTTTGTGTGGGTACATAATCAAGTCATACATAATATCGATTACACTGTTTGTCTATTCCAGATTGATTCATGTCTCTCCAATCGATCCCATTTTTAATCAAAGACCAACAGTTACAGTAACTTGGGAATGTCCTACATACTGGACAAAATAGTGTCGTTCCTTAATTGCCTAGCTGAAAACCCACCCCATTGTTAAGCTATATTGAAAGTTTGGTTTGCTTCCACCTCAGGTCAAAATTCCATGGAAAAGTATTGCAGTGTTGGTGAGAGATGTGATGGCTCCTTATATAAGGCTGAAGATAAAAAGTCGAGAAGAAAGGTCATTTTTCTTATCAAAGGTGTGAATTAGCACAACGGGGGGTGTCCTGGTATAGCTCACTGGGTAGAGCGCATACCATATAGGCTCAGTCCTGAACGCAGCGACCCGGGTTTGATTCCTGCCCGTGGTCATTTGCTGCGTGTCCTCCCTTCTATCTCCCATACCTTCCTCTCCATCTCACTCTATAATAAAGCAGGAAAATGCAACAAAAAAAAGTTGCGATGGAAGTGCATGATGTTTTCAGAAATTGGTTTATAATAACTTAACCCTGAGCCACTTTCTTTCCGATAGTGACAGGACAGGCCAGGGCACTACATGTATTTCAGGAAATTCCTATCAGTACACAATCCAGCTTTTAAATTGTAATACTGAGTTTGGAAGTGGGTACCAAGGTCGCCAGGAGCAAGTCAGATTTTTATTGGAGGTTTTAATTTTGTTTTTGTTAGTTGGGGTTGTTGAGTTTAGGGCAATATTGAAATACTTAAGGCCAATTTCCACTGGAATCGGCACGGAAGCGGCACGGCAGCGAATCGCTCGCCGAAAATAATATAAACCATTCAAGTGAACGTAGGCTATTACACTGGATACGGCACCGGCACGGCACGGAACCGTCCCCAAACCGGCACTTCGTTTACGATACTTGTCTCTTCTATTTCTGAAAGTTGCCGGTTCGCTGCCGTGTCTCAGAATCAGAACACGACTACAGCCAATCAGTTTGCCTTTGCGCATGAATATTCATGAGCTCACATCGATCCCTATGCAATTCACAGGGTATTTATATATTATACAGTCTATCTATCATGGTATGGTATCAATAGCTAATCAGTGGCAAAGAAGAAATGAAAGTCTGCGTCGATGCCTCGCAGCCTCGCAGTCCAGTGTCGCGAGTGGACGTTGCCATGACATCTAGAAATCATAGGTCTACCGTATTTAATGGGTCCCGGTTATGTCATGTGTATGGTTGACTATAAGGTAGGCCTATGTATATATATATATATTATAATGTATATTATAATATATATGGTTTCAATATAACTCGTGAATAATATTGTATGAATACTTATAATTATTCACGTCTTGAGCCATCTGTCGGAACGTGTCCGTGCCGCTTCCAGTGGGGATTGCAGTACGGAACACAGCCGCTTCGCTGCCGTGGCGCTTCCGTGCCGATTCCGGTGGAAATTGGCCTTTAGACAATGTGTTTGCCTTTTGGATCCTTTCTGTTGGATCAAGAAGAGGGAACACAATATACTTATCTTGTGACGAAGCATCTTGTTCCAATTATTCCAGTTACTTCAAAATCAGACTGAAAACCAAGGCAGACCACAGTATCTGCAGTCTCCCCATGCAGTCTTCCTTGGTACTTTGTGATCACCAATGAAGTGTTAGAGATTAAGTGGTGTTGATGACGATAGCGATGAAGATGAGGTTAATTTGTAATCTTGGGGATAATTGAAACACTAGTTGCTGCACTTTGCTTTTGTATTATTCCCTATACATATTTATAGAAATACAAAGGCAGAATGTCTTTTTCTGCATTTCTCATCAAAAACGTAAGTGTTTTTCTTTTTAGGAGTCAAATTCTTTAATGAATAATTGTTCATCAACCTAGAAAATTGTCTGGATAGTCAAACTTTAGTGCCATTTTTCTTAGTTTCACGGTGGTTTGAGTTTGTGTGGCAGCATTGCCTTCAAGAATAAACATGATTATATCTGTTACCACCAGCATTTTGTAGAACCATGGATCATATCCTAATTCAAAAGATATGACAAGGCCCTTGGAAAAGGACCAGGTGCACTATTAGCAGGGATATGATGAAAACAATGAGGAGAATATTATCCGACAGGATCCATGAGTTCCAGAGATAAAAGCGGAATGGGGGTGAAAATCATTTACACCCAGCTGTTAGGCTATTATATTAAGATATCCAGTGATATTAGATATGTGTACAGCACCTTGCGTTCAGAATAATTAAAAAAGCGATTATCAGAATGATTATATGTAAATATTGAAATTTAGACTCTGTGTTGGCTATGTGTAAGCAGACAAACATAGCTGCTGTAGCAAATGTTTAAAAGTCTTGGGATGTTTCATATGAACCCGAGATATCCGAACCACATTGTTGAATTATACCATGGAGCAAAAGCACTTCGGGGCATTTTCACACCCGACCTATTCGGTCCATTTAAATCGACCCCTGGCCGGTTTCCTCTGTTGCTTCAGAGGCGATTTAGATGTGCTTTTTCTAAACAGACCACGCTATGAATCCTCAATTTGCACCAGACTTTAAATTGTGTATTCTCACCTCTGCAAACAAACAAAGCAAATCTAATAGTGTCGCTGCAGAAGGCTCCTTGGTTAAGTCTTTTGAAATAATTATGATAATAATAGTAATACAAACAATGGTAATAATTATTTACCAATTAAAGGACGTTACCATTAGTTTGGTGTTGATAGGTGGTTGCAGGTATGTCAAATAGCTTCCTCTCACTACTATAAAAGAAGGTATCAGACACAGGGTTTCAAACAGTAGCAGCAGTACAGCTCTTATTTGTAGCCCAAACAGAGTTTTTTACAGTAAAATGTATTTCACAGCTCAATCCGTTTCCTCAGGATATTCATCCATTGATACCTGCCACTGACTCACCTGTTCTGAGCAAACCCAACAACACCAAGGAAATCATTTATACTGTAGTGGATCATTTGCACTAAAAATGGATCTCTTGCAGTGATGCCCAAACGTAGTTCTAAGTAAGCAAATAAATATATTAATATATCTCAGACTTTAACCCTGCAGTGTATCAACTACGTCTCTCTCTCTCTGTCTCTGTCTCTGTCTCTCTCTCTCTTTCTCTCTCTGTCTCTGTCTCTCTCTCTCCATTGCTCCTCTTACCCTAAATTATTTTATAAATGCGTGTCCTGGCTATCTGCCATGCTTCCGGCGAGATGTCCCACAGCCACGAATCACACAACTGTCAAGACGATTATCCTCTCTCTTAAAACATCTTTCCGGTATTTTCTCTCTCAGCAAAACTATTCGTCAGATCACACTGAATGCATGGCGAACCTCCTCTGCAGATGTGTGCAGGGTTATGTTTGTGGTTTGATGATCCCCTCCACTCACAAACATACTTTCTTTAGGCGCAGCTCGTTTTTGTGCCAAGGCTTTCACTATGCACATTGGTATTTGTGTGACCAAAGCCCCTTTTTACAGAGCCTGGGAACCTAACAAATCTTCAAACTCATGTTTTATTTGCTCAGGCATTTGCATCTGGCCCCCTCCCGTTCAGAAAGATTTCCAGCAGACCTGGGCCGGGTCGGGCCAATCACAACCGTTTATCTAATGGGGGCGGGTTTGATACGATGTCTGTGCTGAGGAGCAACCAATTGGAGCGCCGTTGAGGCATTTACATAAACAACCAAGACGGCTGCCGCTTTTCATCGTTTCGTGTTTCGACGCGTTTCGTTGCTCCGATTGGATGTAGGTTCATCTAATTGTGTCCAAAGGAATTTCGGTCAGCACTCGTTGATCAAGCCCCTTGATTTGATATGGCTACCCTTTTTCCCTGTTATTATCCCCCACAAAGTTGCAGGGCATGACGCAGCATATTCAATCTGTAGTCTTGAAGGGTGCATGCCCTCTCCAAATTAGCTCAAGGAACTTCACACCACTCTCAGCTAACAATTGGAAGCATGGCTAATTGTGTGGTGGTAGGGAACCATTGTAAAACATGAATGGATAGCCTCGACATTGGGGTGCTACAGCAGGCTCCTCTCCCGTCTCCAAGTACATGGCTCAAACATATACGGTTGACTGCCTAGATGTCACCGATGCTGTTTGCCATATTGAATTAGTAATATACAGTTGAATCCATCTTGGACTGAACGTTTTTGTTGTTGTCTGATAAACATAAGCCTGTTCACGTGAATAACCATATCATGTCACACACTTGTCTGAATACACTTGTCTATTCTAACATAGAGTGGTTCATAAATGCTGTGGGGAAGGTGCATGGCCTGGGTTTAATCAGTGGTCACTAAAACATAGTTATCTCTCTCTCTGGCTTCAAACTGAAAGCAAGACAGGCTGTTAAACCCAGTTAATCATGTCAAGTAGCTGAGGGTAACATTGTATGAAAAAACTTTTGTTTTTGTGCTACTAATCAGAACCTTCTCACTTCAAACAAATTAGTTTCATAAATTGACTTTTCACAAATGCACCAACACAACGGCCATACTGCATGGCATTATTCCAAAAACTGTGTTGTTCATAAACCATTGACCATTTAGATAATACAGTCAGATGTGCAACGTTATTCAACAAAACTGTCAGCTGTCCAAGCGGGCTGTAAAATCAACCAACAACAATGGTCCGGTGAGGAGCCGATGACAAGGGCAAGAGCGACACACTTTTTTGCCACATTTGTGCACGACTTTCAGAAGAACACTGGATTTCTTCCCGAACAAACAAAACAACCTTCAGATAACTGTACACCAAGAGGCTGCAGCAACAGCCATGCTTGCTCAGCGAACACCAGTAAATGGATAAAGGATTTTCAACTTATTCCCCACCTACTGTTAGAAAACGTGAATGCTGACATTCCTAAAGTTTCCAGAAGAGTCCGGAGAAACTACCTCTGATGCGCCTGTCCCCTGTGGGTATAACCCTATAAAAATCATTATTTATAATAGTAAATTCCTCGACCCAGCCCCCTGTCTCAAAGACATTCAATGCGTACACACTTAAGGCCTAGTTATGGTTCCACCTCCATGGAGTTTAGGGACCCATTATGTCCTTGCAGGCCCTCCTTGCGTAAGGCCCTGAAGTGCACCTCCCAAAGAAAAACAGATGCAGAACAAAAACAGGTTCACGACTGCTTCGAAGCAACTGCTTGGTCATAGCGGTGCGTCAACGTGGAACCATAACTTAGCCTTTACTACTTGAAGAGTCTACTGCCATTAATGACCCAAGCGTGATCTTGATGCCTCTGGTATCGTGGTTTCGGGGTTAGGTACGACTCACAGAGTGGTAAAGGTTCAACAAGAATGTGTTTACTCAGAGACACAAGGTAAGCGGTTATGCACTCCGTGATTTATGAAGCATCTGCCGGACAAAGGACTATTGACGGACAAAGGACTATTGGTATGGGCAAGATGGGAAAGAAGCCACGCCTTTAAGGGTCAGATTTATCTCAGATCCATAAAACCATACATAATGTTGTCTTAAAAAAGACAACAACCCAGATGTCCCAACTTTATGGCGGTGATCTCCGTGTTGCCAGCCTACAGGAATGAAGAGGCACTTCATGAACACTTTGTAATTGACTCTGGTTGCTGGATGCCAACATATTGTCTGACAAGCAGAAGTCATAAATTGAAGGACAAATGAAAAACCCCCCGAATGGGGATTGGCGATTTTAAGACGCTCATCTAAAGTGAGGATTTAGTACTTATTATTGGGTACTATTGCTTATTGGGGCATTTCCAGCCTTTAAATGTCATCCATAAATGCTTGGCAAGGCTTAGATTGTCCTCGCTTTAGATGAGACGGGCACTGCTCATGAAAGTGAAGAGCATCCGACCAATCGCCTTAACAAAGTACAACACCTTTTGGGAAATGTTTACACGCCAATGGAACGTCCTGCACAACAACAGCACTGTAGCGGGAGAGAGACTAGTCCGAACACCCAAACTACACGGGAGGCTTCATCACCTGATGGGTCATTCCACTGTCATTGAAGAGTGTCAAAAAGAGTTTGTGGTTCTAATATGGAAGAGGCACGACTGACAAAACTGTTCAAATATCATCCACTCATACATTCCGTCATCACCTTGGGCTTAAACGTGAACATATTGTGGTTATTTTTGGAAGGCTGGGGCATTTTCAGATTCTAATTTTCTAGGCTAAACAACTCACCATTATAGTGTATCCACTATAATTGGCAGCAGACTCATCTGTAGGAGATGTTTTGTGTATCCGTAATCCGTTTTCCTGTTTAGCTATGGTTTCAGTGAAGCATCGTGTTTTGAGCCTCGACAGAACATGATACTCTACTGCCTTAGTGCAGTTCTTTCCTGGCATGGTTACTTGTATGATCAGAGTATGCCCTTGTATTTTGTATTTTCAATTGTGGACCCAAAAATAGAGATTTCCAATGTGGTTTTTTTAGAGCTGTCAAGCGATTAAAATATGTAATCGTGATAAATCGCATTAATGTCATAGTTAACTCACGATTAATCGCGATTAATCGCAAATTATTTTTCGATGCTAAATATCCCTTGATTTCTTTGTCCCATAATTCTTCTCATTTTAATTCTCTTATCAACATGGTGAAGTGCATTGGCTTGCCTTGTGCAAATTATTTTTTATTGATAACAACATTGGCATATACTGATCAAAACAGGACGATACAAAAAAAGAGCCTATAGTGCAATTAAACGACTGCTTTGAACAAATGTCATTTGAACATAGCAGTCAGGCTACTGCTTCTTTGTTTTGAGCCAAAGAAAAAAAATAATATATATTTTTTTTTTAAATAAAAGAATTGCGTTAATCGTGCGATAAAATTGTTAACGCCGTTAAAATTGGTTTGCGTTTAACTGACAGCTCTAGTTTTTTTTAAATGTCATCCTGCAGAGTTTCAGAGTAAAGTATCCTCAGACGGCATCTCCAAGAACTGGGCCAGCCTGCTACCTTACGCAGTGCTGAACTCGAGACCAGTATGTCTCTATAATTAGAGCCTTATGCATTGGTTCTCCATTCTTTCCTCATTTAAATCACCCTATTGATAAAAAGGTTCAATTAATTTCATGACGACACCAAATATGATTATTTTTTCTGACAGCCAACCATGAAACTGGTAATTAAAAGTATTGCGTCAGTTCATTTCCTGACGCACACTCTCCTCCAAACAAGCAGGGAAAGTTTGTCCCAGTGTTCCATGACATGAAACAAAGGACAACAGTGTTAATAAATGGATGGCAAACTTATATTTCCTTTCCTTCTCCCCTTCTCCTCTATTCTGCTCTTCATCCAAGGGAAGGAGTAAAAGGCGAACTGTAACAAATGGTGCCAGTGATGCTTTAAGCCAGTTTAACTCTCCAAGGAGGGACAACAAGCGAGGATAAATGGCAAGGGGAACCTTATAGTGTAAATAAGGTTTGCTGAAGGGCGTCTGATGTAGAGAGCACCTTTTATGGCTGAAAGATGTGGCCTGATAGTGGCTTTCGTCCGCCAGCCAGCCCGGGGGATGAAAGGTAGACCGGCCTCCTACTTGTCCCCCCAGGTGGCAGTGGGCGGGGACCCGTCGCCATGGCGCCCGCTCCTTCCTGCTGCTCCAGCTGTTGGCCTAAGTGGCATCACTCCGGACAATGAATAATTATGGCCGTGGTAATTTTTTGTGCCAAACTTGGAGTCTGGCCTGGGCTATCAATGTTCTTGTTTTAAAAAACTAGATCATTTAAATAATAGAAGCTGCTTTTCAGAATTTCAACTTAGTAGTTTTGTCACTACGGTCGCTACCTATCATGAGCAAATATATATATACACTTCCATCCTGAAGCAATGATTCATAATCTTGAGATGATCCAATAACGAAGCCTACCCTAAGCTTTTTCAAGACTTTTTCAAGGCTTTTTCAAAACACTGCTGCAAACGTTGTCCAATAAATAAAATATTCTCAAATTAATTAAACAGAATATATTCGTTTTTAATAATTTTTTTAAAGTGTAGAATAAACCATTCTAAGATATGTGTGCTGAGATATTATCTATCTATATATATATATATATATATATATGTGTGTGTGTGTGTGTATATATATGTATATATGTGTGTATATATATGTGTGTGTATATATATGTGTGTGTATATATATGTATATATGTGTGTATATATATGTGTGTGTATATATATGTATATATGTGTGTATATATATGTGTGTGTATATATATGTATATATGTGTGTATATATATGTGTGTGTATATATATGTATATATGTGTGTATATATATGTGTGTGTGTATATATATGTATATATGTGTGTATATATGTATATATTTTTATATATATATATGTATATATATTTTTTACATATATATATTAGGAAATGTACCTTCTGCTTTGCCCTTTTTGCACAAAATCAACTTAAAAAAACCACATCAGGGGCATTTGGGTTTGTTAGTAAGTAAAGGTAAGTCTCACAGCAGAACTAGCTTTCTTTTTTTAATTTCCATGTCAACCATGTTAGAATTTATCAAACCAAAATCCCAAACAGCTCCCATTCTGCATTTACATTCGATGAATGTACTTGCGGATTAGACGAGGTATCTGGCGCGGAATCACCTCAGGCATAAACCACTAGAGTTGAAAGGACGCCAGCACCCAACCTCGCTAGATAAAAACATGCAAGCCCTCATTCATATCATCCATATCAGATAAATAAGTTGTGCGATGAAATGTACAGGAAAGAGTTTTGCAGAGGCAGCGCCGGCAGTACGCAGAACGGTCATCCAAACCCCACTCCCATAATAATCATAATAACAGTCAAGTCCATAATGTAATCTTGCATACAATAGTGTATAAGAGGATTTCTGCACTGCCAGACAGGATATACTCAAATGTATGTCAAGAGTTGCCTTATTTATTTTTAAATGATCACAATATGGAAAACTCATGAATCAATCATCACTAAAAATCGTCGATTTTTAGTGGTGACCATCGGAAGATGGTCACCTCTTTCCCTGCTCCTTAGACACATCGCTTCCTGCCCTTGTGTGTTTCCCGTCGCTTTGATTGTCCCCCCTGGCCCTGAATAGTACATGGGGAAGGGCATTGTCCTGACCTTCCCCATGTGTTTATTCGGTCTGTTTCCTTCCCTCTGTGCCAGTTTGTCTCTGTACCCTGAGTCATGCTTGCAATTTTGAGTTTAGTGTTCCTTGCCATATCTCTCTGCTTGATCTCCTGACTGATCCGTTCACCAAACCTTTTTTCAAGTAAAGGCTTGTATCTCGATTCTACCCCTGAGGTGTGAAATTGAGTCCTCTTGTCAGTGTCCACACCATCCACTACAAAAACCAACAAAAGTTGACAACAGACGACTGCAACGGCTTTCGCCAAAGCGAAATGTGAAGATAGTGATCAAGGGATATCATCACCAAAGCAGGGGCCCCAAACAGGATGTAAGAGAGGGTCCGTCAAATACAGTTACTCCAATCACACAGGATCCATTCCACACTTCAGATATATATTTCCTGATGGCAATAGAAACGTTTCGCCTCTGTAGCCAGAAGGCCTTAGATTTGATTAGATTGGATCTCTGGAGGATAAAAACATGTTGGTTTCCAAACAGCTCAGATATATGCAAGGTTTCTTCTGTGGAAGTAATAACATAAGGACTTACCAGTCACCACGAAATGCAATACTGTCCACGGACAAATCAGATTATTTTTAAGATATTGACCAGGGAACAATGTTTTGCATCCAAGCTAGGTATAATGTGCAAGGCTGAGGAGGTTTGAGACAAATAATATGCTGCTTATGATGGGAAATAGAAAATGTCAGTGTTTTATATTATTGCAGTATAGATTGATGAACAACAATATTGTTTGTTGATCCGTGGTGAAATAAGCCTTAGAACAATATCAAAATCTGTCAATGTTTTGGTAAAAGCTGTCTTTTTCGTTGCCTTCACAGCAGTTACCACAAACCAATTTCTTTGTTTTTAAAGAGTGATTTGATCTGTCTGCTCAAGTCACGCTATATATTTTGTATGTAGTGACAAATTTACCCCAGACTGTTTTGAAAGTTGAAGCATTGGTCAATGGGCTATGCGGAAAGATATAGCTTTTGGGGCTGTGCAACATTATCATATTCATAGATTCTTGCATATTAATTTAGGGAGTAGATTTGGATTTACATGTATCCATTTAACATCCATTTTAAGCCCCATGGGGATTACAACATACTTGACGTTTATTGAACATATTATTTTTCAAGAATGTCAACCATACTCTAAAGATTTCTAAATAATCAGAATTTGAAGCGGATGGTTATATTTTGCACAGATTAACTCAAATTTGTTCCCCAGCTAATAGAAATGTCATGCTTGCACAGTTTGCACAGTTTAGCAAATGGAAAATGCTGCTTTAAATGCGAAGTATATTGCAAAATGTCGAAATATTGAATATATTTATACATAAATTGGAGTCAACATCAAATTAACCGATACTGCTCTGACTCTTAATGTCGCTAAAGTCTAAATCTGTCAAATCTGTAAACATCTTTCTCCTCTATGCTGAGTTGTGTGTGAGGTGCTCTATGTTGATGTGAGCGTGCACAGTGCTGATGCGTGTGCGCGGTGCTGATGTACGTGTGCACGTCACTAATGTGTCTGTGCACGGTGCAGATGCACGGTGCATGCAAACAATGCTGAAGAGTGTGCACGTGGCTGATGTGTGTGTGCATGTGGCTGATCTGTTTGTGCCCAGGGCTGATGTGTGTGTGCACAGCGCTGATGTGTGTGCATGTGGCTGATGTGCGTGTGCAAACAGTGCTGAAGTGTGTGTGCACAGCGCTGATGTTTGTGTGTGCAGGCAGTGGCGGATTTAGCAAATTGGGGGCCCAAGGCGAAGATATTCATGGGGCCCACCTCATCCGATCTTTAAAAGAGAACAGAGAAAAAAATGTACGACTGAATGTTGGATAGGCAGGTAAAGCCAATTTATGCAGAAGTAAAGGTTGGAGATGAGAAAATAAACCTTCCCCTCTAAACCCTGCATTCACTTCTTTACTTCAAAATGAAGATGGAAAACAGAGAACACACAAAGTCTAGTACTATACAAAATTAATTGTCACGATGGAACCCAAAAGAGAATAAGGTTTCAGATAACGCCTGTCTTTGCCAAAATGCCAGGAAAATCAGCACTGTCTTTTCTTTTTAAGATGAAATCAATTTCCATATCACCAGCAAGACAAGTAGTTAGGGTCAACCCCCACAAACAGTCGTATACGCTGTTTGTGATGTACAGCAAATAAAAATTGCCAAGTTGAATTATTATTTTGTATGTGTGAGTGAGGTTGCAATTCGCAGTGCACTTGAGATTGACATTTCAATCATTCTACAAACAAACCCATGTGCAAGATGCTTTGGACGTTGTTGTTCCTGTCTGTATCCCCAACAGTAGCCGTAAAAAAGTGTGTAATCTTTGGCAGCGTGGCCAAATACTTACCGCCGCTTGGGGCCCCCCAAGCGGCCGCGGCCTCTGCCTCTATGCTAAGACCTCCACTGTTCACGCTGCTGATATGTGTGCATGTGGCTGAGGTATGTGCACGGTGCTGATGTGCACGTTGCTGATGTGTGTGTGCAAGTGGCTGATGTGCACGTGCAACAGTTGCTAATGTGTGTGTGCAAGTGGCTGATGTGCACGTGCAACAGTTGCTAATGTGTATGTGCACGTTGCTGATGTGCACGTGCAAACAATTGCTGATGTGTGTGTGCACGTTGCTGATGTGCACGTGCAAACAGTGCTGAAGTGTGTGCACGTGGCTGATGTGTGTGTGCACGGTGCTGATGTGTGCAAGTGCAGAGAGGTGTAATCAGTGATTCCAGTAGGTCTCCGGTGCATTCCAACAGCAATGGTATAACAATATAACACAACACCTTATGTTTGCATTGATGTCAGCTTAAACACCGTTTTTTTCAGTCAGCAATTTGTCTGGGCCTCATAATACTATTGCTTATGTCCTACAAAGAATCCAATATGCTGCTTTCTATTATTTATTAAAATGTATGACAACTTTCTTCCTACATTTAGTGGCACTGCACCACTGCTGGAGGCTTTTAGGGGAAACTGTGGCTCCACACTCGGAACACACTGGTCTGTGTCTTTCCGGGAACGGTTGAACATTTCCAAACCATCATCAGCAAAACGGTTATTATCACTTATCTGTGACAAATACACCCATCCCTCGAGCACACAACATTTTAGTCAAATGTTGATAATTGCATGAAGTCGCATGTTTAACCATATACCTGTTTATTCTCTATGGGCCAGCAATTATTATCCAATTAATATACACAAGATATCAATTGTATTCAGTATTATTAATGAACTGTATTTCTTGCCAAGAGCTTGGTTATTAGGTGAGTGCAGCGTGCAGCACTCAAATATTGTTCTTCATAAGTTTTATTCTAAATTTCTTTCCTCTTTATTATTCTCTACAAACTTTGGGACCTATCTCCTTCCTCAATTTTTCCACCTAGAGGCTCCATTTACATTTTAAAATGTTCAGAATAGCTTGGAATCGCACGATTCCTTTCAGATTTTTTAAATATTTTATAATTTTTAAGATATTCTACTTTAATAATACTATCTTTTTTTTAGTATGGGAGTCAATAGGAGGACGGCAGAGCTTCAACTGTTTAAGACGTAACTAAATCAATTTTCAACCATTTAACAAATCTACACACTTGTATCTTCATCTCCTTCAATACTATCTAAACAGAATTTCGATATCATTTAAACTTTCTTCAGAATCACAGTTTTAGTTAGGAGAGGGCTGCATGCAGCGCTCAACTATTGTTCTTCATAAGTTTTATTCTTTCTTTCTTTCTTTATCATTCTCTAAAAACTTTGGGACCTATCTCCTTCCTAAATTTTTCACCTAAAGACTGCATTCAAATTGTAAAATATTCAGAATAGCTTGGAATCGCGCGCTTCTTTTAATATATTATTTTAATATTTCATACTTTTTAAGATATTCTACTTTTAAAATACTATCTTTTTTTTAACATGTGAGTCAATGGGAGGACGGCTCCCCCTCTGGTACTTCAACTGTTTAAGACGTAACTAAATCAAATTTCAACCGTTTATCTTCGTATCTACACACAATATCTAAACGGAATTTCGATATCATTTAAACTTTATTCCGAAACACAGTTTTAGTTTCATACCGGCTTCGTTTTCAGTTGGTCTCATTGATTTACGTTGACGCTGGAGCATGAGGACGTTCAGCAGTGCTACCAGATTGGGCAGTTTTTCCCGCCAGGTTGGGCTACTTTTGGAGGACGTTCGGGCAGTGTTGCCAGATTCGGCTGTTTTTCCCGCTCTATTGGGCTACTTTTAATCACGCTCGCGCGCACACACACACACACACACACACACACACACACACACACACACACACACACACACACACACACACACACACACACACACACACAGCAATACATTCAACCATTCAGATTCTTCAGTTCATTTTATATTTCTGCATTTTTAGCAATGCTTTGCGCTTTTCATTCAGTCGTCACTTTATTTGTTTCCAACCATTTATATAAATGGTGTGCATGTTTACATTGTTTACTCCATTTAGACTTTTGAACTTTTGTTCAAATCCCTTCACTTGATTTCAGCCATTTAACGTTTCTTTATGTCTTAATCTATGTGGCTTTATTATAAAATATTTTCAACCTCACTTTGCACTCACCGCATTTTCTGCAGGAAATGCATTTTCTAGTTACTATTACCATTCATTAGCAAATCTATTAAATTTTGAGTGTTTGATTTTTCTTATATGCCTTTCTCATTAAAGTACAGATATATATATATATATATGTATGTATGTATGTATGTATGTATATATATGTATATGTGTATATGTGTATATATATATATATATATACACATATATATATATATATATATATGCATATATATATATATATATATATATATATATATATATATATATATATATATATATATATATATATATATATATATATATATATATATATATATATATATATATATATATATGCATATATATATATAGCTCATACATAGTCTATTGTTGAGCAAGTGGGACCATTAAACCAGAGTATTGCCGCCTTTCAAACGTTTCAGCCTTTCAGCTGGCCGTGCGCAGTTCGCTTGGCATAATTGCCTCCTTTTTTTGCTTTGCTTTTTTTTTGTCATGTTTGATCTCACTCATTACCATGAGGTGGATACCCTCTAATTGGATCCTAATAGCGGGTTTAGAGGAGAAGTACGGCTCAACATCTAGTGGAAGGAGTATTAAACATAAGAGGGCTGCACGTTTACAGGTGTTGGTGTTCTGTATAAGCAGAGTGAGAACATTGTATCCATCCATTTAAAACTATATTCGAGGTGGACCCAAATAAATTAAATGCGAATAATACTCAATGAGGCTCATGAGATGAGTCAGTGCAATTGTAACCGGGTCCTTGAAGGGGATCACTGCTCATTTCCTGACAATGCCGACTCTGTTGCTCACTGGACCAAAACTCACTGTTGGGGTGATGAGAAAGGGGGGGGGGGGGTTGATTATAGCAGACAAGCTAAAATCTAGCTCAACGGAAAATTTCACTTAATTTTGCTTCTTATTTGTTTCGACCAATCGTGTTGCTAGAGGTAGGCATCTGTGAGCGCGCAATAAGTGAACATGAACTCGGCCAGCCCTATTCAACTCAATCCTCCAATAGGAAGCCAAGCTAGTCTGGACTCCGATATATAGTTGGCGAAGCCAATGGGACCTATGAGATCGAAAAATATGAATGGATTTCAATGGAGAGAAAGTAATTATTTTCTGGTCCCAGTCTTTATATGTCCTGGTTTACACATATGTTGTTTGTGGATTCAAATGATCATTTTTCATGTGAAGAGTTTGACCGTTTATTGTGCAATTGTTCAGTTGAAGGCTGTAGAGAAAACACAATGAGAAAGACTACACGTCTCGTATGTGATGTCACGCTCCCTGCGACTGGCGCGGACAAGACCGACAATCTCCCCATCTGCATAACTGAAACTCTCCACATGCCCCGACTTAGACTGTTTTTCACCTCCTTCGATGCTGTAATCCCTGCTCCCCTCTGGTGAAGTGGAGCAGGGAGATTGCCATGTCTGTACCGGAGTGGTGGTGACGTACATCATTCGCGTCGAGAGCAGAAAGGGGCCGTATTTCACAAAGTGTGTGTGTGTGTGTGTGTCTCTCACAAAACCTGTATCAAACTTCTTCGCGAAATCTTTTAGTTTTCTTTGCATGAAAAATGATCCTTTAAATCCAAAAACAACATATGTGTAATCTGGGGCGTATAAAGACTGGGACCAGAAAATAATTACTTTCTCTCCATTGGAACCCATTCATATTTTTCGATCTCATAGGTCCCATGGGCTCTACCGGAAGGGGTGTGACTTCGCCACTCTATTCTTAGAAAAAGTGTCTGTAACGGATTCAAATCAAAACCGTGTAGACCAGCCACTAGAAGTAAACTTATTCAAATCCCCGGCTGAAAGCTTCAGCCACTTACAAAAGGATGCTTCTACTTGGTAGTAGATCGAAACAGGAGAAAAGGTGGAATTCTATACAGTTGTAGGTTTTCAGCCCAAAAAAAAAAGAAATATATAAAATGCTAAGAGTGTTTAAAAAGTCCACTATAAAATATCTCCTAGAATTTGATTAAGTCAAGATACACTGTACATGCAATGTATTTAAAGGATGGTGGAGGATATGTGCAACATGCAATCGTTGTAAACAGACAGAAAAGACTCTTTGTCGTTTAATTGTTATCCTTCAAATGTTTTTAAAATGTGTTTCCTGCCTAAGAATGGCCTTGTGTTTGAAGGGAGCTATATAAATAAAGTTGCATTGAAGGTCTTTCTCTCTCTCTGTCTCTCTCTCTCTCTCTCTCCTCTTCCCCTACTTACTCATATGTTGTTCGGTGTGTGTGTGTGGGTGTGTTTGTGTGTGGGTGTGGGTGTGCGTTATCTACTCTTCCAATACTTTCCACCCCATCCCCGACTTGCTTTACGTAATCCAATCTACTAGCTTCTTACCCAACGGTCTATCTTTTTTTGTAAACTTTCATTCATAACTTTATCTGTGTATCGTTCCACTCTGCTCAAAGGAGGGTGGGGAAATGGAGAGAGGTGGTGGGAGATGGTGTTTGTATGAAAGGAGTGTGAGAGTTTTATTTTTGGCCCGACACTCACAGAGACATACAGGATCACAGCTACTGGCAGACACGCACAACGGCACGCACGCACACACCCATCCACCCACTCACTGACACACACACACACAAAAACACACACACACACACACACACACACACACACACACACACACACACACACCATAATCATTGAAATAAAGAAAAAAAGTATGATCTCTGTATGTTCTTGCGGAGAACATACAAAACACAACAAAAGTCACCACTCGTGCCCTGACCATAACCAAGGCAGGGGCACTACATCTGGAGTTGGTTCCCATTGCCCCCCCCCCCCCCCCCCTATAACAGCCCACTGCTCCATGTTAGCTAGGGTGGGTTGAATGCAGAGGATGGTTTTTTTCACCATGGGATCAACAAGCATATCAAATCAAATCAAATCAAATGTCGTCGTCAAGTTATATCCCGGATTGTAATGTGTCTCCGGCGGAGGGCTGGGGTGATAAAAACCGTCAGGACCCCTGCTGGGAGTGATTAAGGGCCCTCGGGGGGGGCCCTCAAGGGGGCTGACAGCCGTACCCTGCTGAGGGGCCAGAAGGCACCGCCGTGCTGTGTAACTCGAAGCTACTTTCATTAGCAGCGGGCGGAGATGGAACGCCTGATAATGTTATGAATAACATCGTAAAAAAATCCTGGTGGGGACAGCAACACAAGTGCTCCCATTGAAGGATTTGAATCACGCCCATGATGGAGTCGAGTTATTGTCTGTTCACTGCATAGGCAACAACAAATCAACCTCATCATGCGTGCGTAGACGTGTGTGGTTAACAGTGCAGTCGCGTGATGGACTGTTGCATGCAACAGCCTTGGCTTTGAAGCCACAATTCATAGAGCAAGTTTTAGGATAAGCCTCATAAAAATGCAAATACAAGAAAAAAACAAAATCTTAATTTCCCAAGAGTCCTTATTGTTTACTTCTGTTTGTCTCCAGATATCTTTGGAAAATCGTCCATCCACCTATTCATAAATTGCCATTATAAATAACATAACAAAGGTTCCCAGCTTGTTAAATAAAAACAAAAGTGACGCAATATCATCTCAGCCATCTGCGATAGAAGGCTTTGAGACGTTCAACTAACTTTGAGGGTTATTTGTCGGAATGATTACATGGTTCGGAATTTGGAACAACTTTCACCGCTTGAGAACGATGGGGGGAAAAGGGACAGAGAAGGCTAAATATGGCATAGTATTACAGTGGTAATACTATTAACAGTACTATTATATTAATATTCTATATCTTGTGAACACGTGGTTACAGCTTTGACTTCCATAGAGACTGGTGGGTTCGGATAAAAAACGGAATAAAGCATGCAATCATCTCTGAGAGCTTCTTCACGGCTGACCTTGGTGACATCATAGTGCTGGCTACAGGCATGGTGTTCATGTTTATTAATCGTGTTCATTTGAACTATTATTAATGCATATATAATTTAATAGGGTTAGGGTTAACCCTAACCCATTAACCCAACCCTAACCCCCTAGGCTAATGCTATAATACTTATTACTGCATTGACTAATCTTAATTTATTATTTAATGTAGTCTTATTGTAAAGTGTTACCGCCTATTTCCATAGCAATATGAAGCTATTAAAAAATATGTAAAGTATTACATTTTAAATATAAAATGAATATAAAAGTATGAATATCATATGTTTCTTATTTTAAAAAACATCATTAAAAAACCCATTATATCCAAACGTGTTTCCCCCACTTTGATTCATATGAAGCCTCAAACGGACTTGTCATTGTTTTTCCTCCCTTTTACACAATCCAATCAAAATCCAGAAACATCAAAGCACATTCCTGCTCTTCCTCCTAATTGGACATCATATCAAGTAACTGCCCTGAACGCCGTGTTCCCTGGCCTCAGGCTTTTAACGTGTTCATGTATTAATTAGGCTCATTCCTACAAGATAAGCGTCAGAAGATTTAAAATCTGCAGCTTTGCGGTTGCAAATTATCCCCCATAACCCCCACCCCTCTGGCATCCCTGTGCAGAGACAACCTTGTCTATTGATCCTCCGCAGATACATAATCTTACTGGTGGTTTGGGATCCGGCGGCCATCTTTGTTGTTTACCAAGCGTTTGGTGATGGCTGCCATTGATTCCATCTGTCGATACCTTGAAGGTGTTTTTGTAAACGGCGGAAAAAAGACAAAGATAACATTGAGTTACCCTTCTCTCTTTCTCTTTTCTTCCCATTCTTTCGCAATGTCGTTCTCTCCTCATTAAGATGTTCTCTGCTGAACTGTGTTACCATGTTTTTTTAATCCTCATTTCTCTTTGAAATGATTGCTCTTTTGTCTCTTAATTGTTATCCTTAAAATGTTTTTAAATGTGGTTCCTGCCTTCGAATGGCCTTGTGTTGGAAGGGAGCTGTATAAATAAACGTGCATGAATGTCACACACACACACACACACACACACACACACACACACACACACACACACACACACACACACACACACACATTCCAGGGAGGTCACCCAGTAGCCTCCCCCCCCCCCTCACGATCAGACTTCCTCCACCCTGGAGCCTCCTGTGTACATCCTGGATCAAAGAGCTCCTGTGTAGCACCCAGCAGGGGTCCACAGATCCAGGGAGGGTCCCCACCTCCTCCCACCACCTCCAGGGGAGCAGAGTGGAAACGGAACAAAGGCAGGAAGAAGCAGACACAACAGGTCAAGGTCAAAGACCAGGCGCACCACCCCCAGGAGAAACACATCGCTTTCAACACAGGGCGGATGAGATACAGAGGGCAGGACGCTAGGTCGCCCAAGGAGTGTTTTCTTGACACACACTCAAGCGCCTGGCATCACTTCAACTATAGCTGCGGTAATATCCAGATGTAACACACAGCAGTTCAGAAGTACGGTCGGCAGTGTTGTTATTTCGTTTTTCCCACCTCTTTCCCTCTCTCTCCCTTTCCTTCTCTCTTGTTCTTGGCTCTCCATTGTGGAAACCATGAGTAATTCATATTTTTTGCCCTTTAGAATGAGTTTTCTCTTATTTTACGGTTGCCTCCTGACACTTATGTGCATGAATATATGACGCAACTTTGCATTCTGCTTGTAGTTTACCAACGAAAGACAAGCTTCTCGCGATCTCTCTCTCTCTCTCTCTCTCTCTCTCTCTCTCTCTCTCTCTCTCTCTCTCTCTCTCTCTCTCTCTCTCTCTCTCTCTCTCTCTCTCTCTCAAACCTCTTTCCTTATTTATTTGATGCGGTGGCTGTTCTAACAATAAACACGACAAACTGAGGACGCCCCATAAGAATGATAACGTGGCATGCACAAACAAACAGATACAAACACACACACGGTCAGACACACACACGTGAGCACAGAAGCACAGCAGGTGGTCAGCACTGCAGGCGGCAGCAGCGACCGTGTGTTGGAGAGAGGCCAGAGAGAGTGTGCAGCCTCTCATTACAACCACACTACTGCGTCGGTGGGAACCCCTTCTGAACCTATTAATCATGTTTCTGCTAACCTTATGCATTATGTAGCATCATGTCGTTAACGTACTTGTACTGTATGTACGGGGGAACAATGACGGTTCTGGTAGCAAAGTTGAAGAAGCCAAAACGCTTGAGAGATTCTGTACCAGCTAATGGATTGTTCCCACTAAGTGTGTTTTGTGATTTAATAAGTTCAGCCAATCATCACATTGCATGGTTATTTTTTATATATTTCTGGCACACCTTTTTACAGCACCGTGTCGAGATTTGATTTAAAACCCAATGTGATGTAATTACCGCTACTTAGCATGAATATATCACAATATATCTCGTCATGTCGTTATCCACTGTACCGTACTTTCTTTGTATTGATAAATTTGATAGAAGTGCTGCTTTGTAAACAATTCTAATATCTCTAAATTGTTGCAATCCTACAGAATTCTCCATCATACTATGAGGTATATTATCAGAGACTATTACCACGTATCCATCCCACTGAGGCAGAGGAATGGTAGTCATCTAGCGAGTCATTTGTGAGACGTCACGCAAAGAGAGATGATTGCTACTACGGTATTGGACAGCTGCAGTTACCGCAAACATAACATGCGTCAGGCTTCCCCTAAGCTGGGCAGAAATGACTTGTTCTATTGAGTGACTCTAATAACAGAACGCTCCTCACTTCCTTCCCCTCTAGTATCATTCATTTTGCTCTCTAGGGTACAATGCCTGAGACAGGCAAACCGACATCTATCCTTGATAAAAAACAAAAATGAAACAAATCGAAGAAAAATTGAAACAAATTGAAATGATGATGAGTGCTAATATCTTGTTGTCGGTGAATATATCCATTGCGGCAAAAGCCGAGAGGATGCCGTGTTAACCTCTACCTGAGGCTTCATCCCTCCCCACCCGTGTGCTGTGCTCCTGGCTCAGGGTTCGTCCTCCTGCCTCTTGTGCAGATAACCTCCTCCTCGCCGCTGGTTATCTCCCGCGGAGCTCGGGGTCGACGTGAGAAAATCCTCCCCAAGCATGAAGTACGGCTCCTGATCCGTGAGTGTGGAGTCATGCAGTCCTTCGGGCGCCCGGCCTCATCCCCCCGGACATTTGTTTCGGTGGAGTAATATTTCCCTGCATTGCGATGGCTTTGATTGAGGGTATGTTGTGTTTGCAGGGGTCTCTCAGGGGGAGCTCGGGGGAGTGTTTGGGCCCCCCCCCCCCTGTGGGGAGGTTATGGTTTGGATGGACTGATTAGGGCCTTTTGATGGCTTCACTGGCTCCAAAGCCCCGGGCTGCAGGGGGAAATACTCAAAGGGGAAGAGAAAGAATCACTGGTGGCCCCCGGAGGAAAGAGGGAAGACACGGCGGAGGAAATAGAAGAGTGGGAAGGAGGGGGATGTAGCAAAGTGATCTGAGTGAGGTTTGAAGACGGGCGAATGAACTGCGGGAGTGAGTGAAGAGGTCATCGCCTCCCCTCTGGAGAGGGTCGTGGTTGGGCTGTTTGACTCCCAGCCGAAAGTTACTGGGTTCGATCCCCCATGTCCACAGTCCTACCTGCAAGCACCCCCAGAGCACAAGGGCCTGAACCACCGGTCCCTTAATGAGAAGTCTATTTGTGGTTGTTGTTTTTTTGACTCCCAACCAAGAGGTGCTGGGTTCGGTCCCCCATGTCCACATACTCCCTGTAGGCAGCCTAGAGCACGACGCCAATGACCACAGCTCATTGAGCTGTCTCTGAACGTCCCTAAACTTGCTTGGGATAATAGAGTCTCCAAAATGACTCGATAGACAAAAGTATGGACAAGGCTGACATTCAGTCAGCCTCACTGGGAGAAGGCCAGCACCGGCCCAAGGAAATACCTTCAGCTCCCTGTTTCAAACACACGCGGAACCCCGGTATTAATATCCCTGGTTGCAAACATGAATAATTAATATCATAATCCTTTCAGGCTAGATTAGAAGAGAAACATTTACACACCGGCTGTAACAATGTGGTTAATAGAGCAGCTTCAACTAATGGCTTAATCATTTATTTCCTCTACTGCGCAGTAACAACAGTCCAACTGGCCTGTGCTAACCTGCTATCAACTCTCAGATATCTATGGTAAATAAGAGATCTGGATTCAGGTAGGAATTCATGTCCGAACGTCAGTATCTTGAGCTGACTCTAATGGAAAACCGTAGATTAAGCAGTGTTTGCAATATAGATGATTTGAAATGTAATACTGATAAAGAAACTGCCTGGTCATTTCTTTAATACTGGTTGTGTTAATGAACAGAGCAGGTGTCAGAACAGGCAAGGGAGAGGGGCCGGAGAGAAGGAAGACATTAATAAGTAGTGTTTACTGTCTAATATTTATTTATTTATTTATCGTCACAAATTTCCCCCACTCATTGTCCTGGTCACTTTGCAGAGCCTCCCCAATGCAGACCGACCCAGTGGAGCAGCACTCAGGGAACGGTGAAGGTTCACGGCCGGGTGGACGTGGATTTGACTTCACTGTTCTCACATTAAGTTATATTAAAGGAGGAAATGTGGACTAATGTGACGTCTAACTTGAGGACCAGTATTATTGTGAGTGAAAATGGATTTATTGTTATGATATATATTATCATGACAAAATCACACAGCTGTACATCGTGTCCCTCAATTGAGTGGGAAACTAATTAAGTCAATATATTTTATGCATTTTATTATCAGTCTCAATTATGATGAGTTCCGGACGTGCAAAATCTAAGTGATTTCCTGATAAATTGTACAACCAACATACGGAGAATAACTAATCTATCCATTCCCTCCCACTCAACTGAAAGGAAACTGTATTAATGTAGGGCAAAGGAGGAGAGAGAGAAGTTGATGACATCACTATGGCAACTGTCAGGGGACATCCATCACCACACACACACACAATAATTCATCTTCGATTTCAAGACTTGAATACCAAACGTGGTCAAGAATGTGTGAAGTGTGAATCATGTCTCTGCTGCATCTGTTGGTGCAGATGGCTGTCTATCAAATACAAAATAACACACACACACACACACACACACACACACACACACACACACACACACACACACACACACACATACACACACACACACACAATTCAGCGCCATGACACAAACAGGACAAATCTTGCATTTTGAAATCCCATTGGTTGATATGAATATCGTAATTTGTTTAAAACGTCTTATTAATTAATTAATTGCAAGGCAGTAAGTGAGTACTGCAACGTCTGAATTTTTTCCCATTAAATAATGCATGCAAAGCTTCACATTGGACTAATGGGATGCAGAAGCAATTTATAAAGTAGAATAATCTACGGAAAAACACTGACTCCGGTATTGTCTGATAGGCTAACTTTAAGGATTATAAACTACGTAAAGGGATTTCGGAGAGGATGTTCCAGAGCATATTATTATTAATTTGGTAATCAAGCATCACCTCCCACACATGCTATTTGTGTGTGCCACGGTTGTTTGCTAACAGCATGTGAGTGATGTAACCATGTTCCTCATCTCAACACGGAGAACGGCTGCAACTCGATGCGCTACGCATGTGCGGAAAGGGAACAGAAAGAGAGAGGGATGTGTGAAGAAGGGACATCGATGTCTATTCTGTGGGGGGAGAGAGGGGGACAGAACACCTGGGTGAAGGATATGTGGTTCTATCGCATGTTTTTGATTTCGCTTTGTGCCAAATGGTTTCATAAAAAAAAAACGTATTTCTGGTCGTTGTCTTCTGTTCTTGCTGCTCTGGGGACCGCTTACCGACGCACAAAGCTCCCATTAAGGAAGAGAATGGAAATTGTTTTTTCGATTAACAGGAGGGACCCCAGCTGACCAGACCGACAATACACAGCACCCCCTCCTAGCCTATGGGTTACGTGGGACTATAGTTCAAAGTACTTTATTTGTCATTGCCATAAAGACAACGAGACAGTAGAGGCAACCAGACTTACACAGCTAAATAATAATAAATAACAATTAATAAATAGATTCATAAATATCATACATAAAATAATAATAAAAAATAATAAAAACAATATATCTCCATATCTCCATATGAAGGTGCATCAAGTCTTAGAGTGCAGTCCATGGGGGGCAGGGAGGGCTGGGCCGGGGGCAGGGGGAGATGAAGGGGGGTGGGGAGTGGGGTGGTCAAGCTGTTGAGGAGCCTTATTGCACAGGGATAGAAGCTCTTTGCCATCCTGGAGGTGCGTGCCTTTTTTGATCTGAACCTTTTCCCTGACGGGAGTAACAGGAACAGATGATGGGCAGGATGAGAAGGGTCTAGCAGTGGTTATTGGATACTTGGGCTAATTTCACTGTAGATGTAGTGACTGGATGATCCTGGTGCAAAATAAGCCCTTTTTATTATTTCTCTTTCCAATGTAGTTGTTGTGTAATGTTATGACAGGCACCGGACACGTTATGTTGTCAAGTTATGTTACGATCGGCCCCTGATATGTTATTGTGGGAGTGTGTGGATGATGGCTGGTATAATCAGCCTCACCTGTCCGAGTCTGCTTGGACTATAGGGCTGGGGGAGTCTACACACCTGTTGCACATTGATCGATACATAGATGTAGGCTTGATAGATAAGCAACATTTACTACAATCCACTGGGTAGGCTGGTAGACTGATCTAGCCAGCATACATGTGATGTCACTATTACACAGGAAAGGGCAGATTTCCGTACGGCTTGTAATGGCTAATCAGACTCAAACCTGGTGGTAATATCTTAAAACCCTTTAAACCAGCCATCATCACACACACTCAGGGAGAGATCTCCTACATGGCAACATGGAGCAACAGGCCATGCGTCATTAGCCACGAACCTTACAATAAACCGTCTTTAACATCCTCAACCTGCATCCTTGTGTGTGGAGGAGCCCAGAAAAGTGACCTAGGTATAGCATCCTCCTTTGCTACAGTTATGTAGTTAGGTTATGTTACAACCGGCATTAGAAAGATTATGTAGTTGTTCTGTTATGTCAGGGCCAGCACCAGAGATTTGATTTAGTAGTTATATTAATGTTACGGCTAATAATATGTATTTGATTGAGTTTTTCTGCATAAATTGAAGAGATTATGGTGCTGAATGCCAAATAAATATATATTAAACTGACTTCACCCTTGCCCTCTGCTCATGCACTACTTTTACTACTTCTAACCACAATCTGGTTCTAATGAAATAGCCAGCACAACGCATGCATGACAATATAACAGGATGTTTGGCTCAGTGTATCACAAAGTCAGCAAAATTTCATTTTGAAAAGTCCCAGCCTGACAGCTAATGGTGTCCTGTAGTGGTAAAGACTGATTTGAAACCACACGTGTGTGTGTGCGTGCGTGCGTGCGTGCGTGCGTGCGTGCGTGCGTGCGTGCGTGCGTGCGTGTGTGTGTGTCCGTCAAGCTTTGTTTTCCTCTGATGGTTCATCATTTGTCCGAGTCCTTTTTTTATTGAAGTCACTCGAGCGATAGACCTTTAATTCAGTGGCTCAGGTCTCCAGTTGGTCATGGATCTAAAGATCACTCCCCTTATCTCCCAATCACATATGGTCTAAATGCTGCTGATAGCCAGAAGGTTGGTCGTTTCCTGGAGTGCAACTTGGGAGCTGAAGGAGATGGAGGTTGCAGTGAACAGAGATGCTAGGGCCTACCTTTTAAAGGGGTAGTCTACCAGCCTACCTAGTGGATTGTACCAAATGTTGCTTATCTATCTATCATACATCTAGGTGAACACTCCCGCTTTTGAAGTCACTAAAACACAGGAAAGGCAGATTTTCAAACAGTTTGATGGCTAATCACGCTCACAGCTGGTGGCATACTATCACCCCTTTTAACAATATGTACGTCTCTTGACTAAAAAGCAGTGTTTTTGCAGATTGAGGCCCAGAGTAAATACTCACTGAGGCTAACTGATATTGTTACTAATAGTGGAGAGTGCTGTGGTGCGAGAAAAGGGCTTGGACATCCTGTGATAGTATATAGATCGGTGTTCAAAATGACATGCCTTTGGATTCTCTGAAGTAGCAATCGACATACACCACCCACTTTCAGGTGGGTAGAACACACTTCTCCACGTCTCTCTGTCATTTCGGCTTCAATTCCAATGCCTTTGCACTCAAACTAAGTGCTAAGAGGAAACTCGTTGCTGTTGGCCCGATGTAACCACGTTTTATCATGAGAACCTTGACCGATGGATTTCTGTTAACTGTTTCTACAGTCTTTCTATCGTGTGAATTTCTGTTGCTTTTTCTTTTGTTTCATGCTTTTCCCCTCTCTTGTCCTGCAGTATTTTATTGTTCTGTTTACATGTTCAATGGATGTCTGGTTTGTGTTTCATACTGGGGAACTTTAGAGCCTTCAAACTTTGAGCGAGTGTTTGCTCCATCACTCTGTGGAACTCTGATTGTTGACGGGTTCGGGAAGCAGTAGCCTAATCATTTGCCCCAGCTGCCCCACTGCACAACAGACATTGAATTCCCTTTCAAACAACAACGTTTGTTGAAAATGTCGTGTTCCGTTTAATATGTGAAAAGTTCTCAAATAAATTCCACAACGTCTGGCTCTCCATAGAATACATTAGTTATTCTTTTTTCTTTAATGCCCTTGAGAATTCGTTTTTCTTCTCTTACTGTGGCCTACTGTTACTTATGTGCAAGAATGTATAGTAGTTAATTTCATTCTGCTTGTAGTTATCCGACGAAAGACAAGTCTCTCGCTCTCTCTCTCTCTCTCTCTCTTTTCTCTTTCTTCTCTCTCTCTCTCTCTCTCTCTCTCTCTCTCTCTCTCTCTCTCTCTCTCTCTCTCTCTCTCTCTCTCATCGATGTGGTTGGTGGAGTGGACTGACTTAGCTTGCCTCCAGCTTGTTTGGTTACAAGAAGGCTTGTAACCAAACAAGCTTTGAAGGGAGTTGCAAAAATGTTTTCAATAACCTGATCATTAATTCCCTCTGAACAGAAGATGGAGTGACAGCTTTTGCCAGAGGCCTGCGTCTCTTCGCTGTGTGAGCGTTTGGTTTGTTTTGTTAATCCCGCCCCCACATAGATTCTGCTGCTGATGCCGTTTTGTTTTCTATTAATCTCCAGATGTTGTGATTTCGTCAACAGTTCTGTGTTTTTTTTCTTCTATCTCAGGACACCTCCAATAGTCTGGACAGAACGGCCTGTCACTACAAACCCGGCCTGTACCTCGTGTTATGAATACGATAATACCTTCTGCGTCTAGTTTTTTGGAATACATTTTCTATCCAAATAAGTGAGTTGAGTAGATCCCCATTAAAATCGGATGCAAACCTGTGGGTAAAAGGTTTGAGAACCCCTGCTCTATAGGAAACGTGAGTGTAAGGTAACAACACAATACATTTTCTTTAATTGCTGAACATTTGGCTGTTCCATGTTAAGCTAAAGAAATGCTAGGGATTTGTGATTTCAGATGAAGAATCTGGGCCATGCCTTCATTCAATATTCCTTATCAACATGAACTATTTTGAGGTAATCTGACTTTAATTATTAGAGGGCATTACTTCACCCAAATGTGTTTTAGCCTGGCAAGATGTTGGAAACTATCAAGGAGGTTTGAGTTGATATTGACCTGCAGAAGATCATATGTTAATGTTCTAAATAGTTTCATTTCTGTCTGCTTGTAAAGGTACCATCTCAACAATCAAATGTGTATCGTCAAGCGACAGATAACATTGATATAGCTTGATCTCTCCCCCCCACACACACACACATCCACATCCACACACACACACACACACACACACACTAGAACACAAACACTAAAACACATAATGGAACCTTTGCGCACAAACTCACTACCATATTCTCTATGGAGGCCCAGCCAATATACGGCCTGGACTGGATTAGTAACAGAATGACACTTCCGCCCACACACTTCAGTTTATGACGGTGGAATCCCAGGACGTATGTAAATGAGCAGTCTGACCGTGAGCGAGTTATTAGACTGAGAACCTCCATATTAAAGAACCGGGATGAGATGACGAATGGGCCAGGCTCATGGCAGCCTTTTAGTCCTGGTACCAGAGTGTATTGCTGTGATAACTCACGAGTACGCGTGTATGAAATGTTGGGCCAGGAGACACAGAATATAAACTTCTGTCTGAACCTGCCAAAACAGATACTTCTGTGGTTGGTGTCCTCTTGTTTATTTCTCCCTGAGGTTTCGATAAGGCAGCATGGGGAGGTCTTATACTGCCTTGCTCACAGTCACAACAAAAGGGAAGTCGATTTGTGCGAGCGATCACACTGCATCGACTCCCCTCTCCATAGAGAACATTGCATTGTGTGTGTGTGTGAGGGAGGTGGTTTGTGTTGTGATGGCAGAGGGGAGTAATTGAAAGCAGGTGGAGGTAATTGTCCTGGGTACACTTCACAAGATGGCTGCCAGGTAGAGAGAGAGAGATAGAGAAACACAATAAAAGCTAAAAGTGAAAGGCCTTAGTTTAAGGGCTAATATCACATTATAAGGAAGAGATCTTTGATTATTCCTTTTGGATTGATCTTCGGACCTTCCCTCAATGGACTTTTTTAGCAGTTCAACATGTCGATTCATGAACTTCTACAGATTCATCCTGGTCATCTGTTGCGGTAGGAGATATGGCTTCTCAGTTGTTTGTATCTTCACTTCCTTTTTCTCTGAAATGATCTGCCTAGTAATAAGAATCACCAGACACGGCAACTCAGTTTACCTGGACTGCAATCAGGGCTCTTTGTACACCAGGCACTTTTAGAGATATGTAAATATACAACCATTCTGAAAATGGATGCGTATTTTCATCAATTCCCCCCAACCACGTAAGCCAGAGGAATAGCTGCATTTTAAGGCAGTGTGATAATTCAGGATTCTGAATGCAGTAGTGGTGTCTCCTTCCTGAACGATTCGTTCAGAAGCTTGTGTTTTTCAACATGACTTTCAGTTTGAATGAACTGAACTGAATAACTTCCTAAGTTCATTCCTCAGTTCTGTTGAGCTCTATTTCAGTTGTGAGCGAACATGGTTTGTTTGCTGGGATTCATTCACTCACTCACTGGATAAGTCCAGTCGTTCGTTCGCAGGAGGAATAGCTTGTGTTTAAGACAGCAAATACACAGCTGATTCGGTGTGTGTGTGTGTGTGTTTCAGCATAGACGACCTCAAAGTCTCAAAGTAGAAAATATTACCAAATATTTAAATACCTGATTGAATAATGAGGTTAGGTCACGGAAATATACGTGCTGTACATTATAGGGTCAGACTTTGTCATTGTAGCTTTCAGTTGGCAAACGGTATCCATGGCCAACTAAATTCTATGCTCACTGGCTTCTCCTTCATGAACGAAGGGATTCAGTATAGTTAGAGAGCTGAAATGACGTGGGGCCATGTTTCAGTTCAGTGAGTTCGAACGCTGAATGATTCGGTGAATGAATCTTTTGAAGGAATATTTTTAATGGACTGATTCAGCACACTGAAAATAACTGCTTTGCCCCCTCACTTGACTGCAGAGCAGCATTGCAAAAACACAACACATTACAGAAATGTGCTGCAATTAAACCTAAAGCCAACGCGAGTGTTTCCAGAGAACTAACCAGCTTATAGCAAACTTGCACTGAGTATGCTAGCAGCTCACAACTTGATGTATGTCTGAGGAGAAAAGAGAACTCATGGATATTCCACTTTGCCTGCGTCATTAGATTTTCAATGGCTCCTTTAAGGGGCACAACACACGAAACATTAAGTAAGAGTTGTATTTATGTTAGGTCGGCACTGGGACATCTGCACTTAGTGATCCTTGCTGTGTGTGTGTGTGTGTGTGTGTGTGTGTGTGTGTGTGTGTGTGTGTGTGTGTGTGTGTGTGTGTGTGTGTGTGTGTGTGTGTGTGTGTGTGTGTGTGTGTGTGTGTGTGCGCGAATGTAAGTGAATGTTGTATACAGTATATAATGCCAGCAAGGACATGAAGGATAAATGGAAATGCATTCCATTATGTCCGCTGCAGACAACATAGGGGTGAGAAGCTTTTACTTCGTATTAGGTGGCATGGCAACAGACAGGAGTTATGTAAAGCATTGAAATGACATGCAAGGTTGTTGGACAAGGAATCTGATACCTGAATAACCAGAACTCTAAATTCCTATTGCAAAAACTAAAAGTATATTGCGTTTGGATGCTGATTGCATTGCCTTTGAGTGGCACAGACATATTGTGATTAAATTTAGATTGCTTTTGCACCCATCAAATTTTCCTAGATTAAAGAATTTATACATACTGATAGTATGGAGTCATTGTCCTCAATCTTCAGTCTATGCAATTCTAATTTGACTCCTTGATGGAAATTAGCCTTTTATTGCTTGAAATGGCTGGATGCAGTAATATGTATTCTCACTTAGTTCCAAAACAACTCATAGGCTCCCCTGAGTTAAAAAACAACAATTAAGATCCCATACTAAAATTTCTTGCAGAGGTCATAAAAGCAGCATAATTCATCTAATAATGTTACACATTTTCAAGTGAAACATGCATGGGTTATGGGACTGGGTTCCTCAGTGTTGTTCTAACAAATAAGGAGTTTCTCTGCGGTATGCTACATGTCACAAGCTTTGTTGCTGAGTCTCTATATATTGCTGGTGAGTGCAATGGTACAAGAATACTCAGAGCCCAAGTCCCTGATTTGAATGTGGAGCAGGGCCATTGCACTCTTGACTCGTTCAAGGAAAGAACCAGCAAAGTGAGAAAAATAAAATGTCCCTTTCTTTGAGTCTTTCAATTCTGTCTGCATGTTAATGGAGATAGTGGATATGGGCCCGGAATTTCAGTTTGTCACTTTTGGTGTGATACATTTAGTTGATGAATGCAGCAAGCTTTGACCGTCAAAAGCACTGTCGAACCATTCTGTTATAGATGGTATAATAAAAAAAATAAAGGCATGAAGCTGGTTTCATACAGCCCGGAAATTCGCAAATGCGTATTCGTCTGGAACTTCTCAGTTCATTTTTAATTTCCAAGGACGGTTATCAACAGGCACAGAGCAAAATGCCTCTGGATGCAATTGGATGGACCTTCAACCAACTAGAGCAACGAAACGTGAGAAAAATTGTTGAAAATTTGTTACTCCCAAAGGGCACAGTCATTTAATTGAACCCGCCCCGTATTGGATAAGGGTTTGTGATTGGCCGGACTCTAAAATGTGGCTACTTCCTATTGGAACTAATACATCATGCAACATACTTGTCAAACAACTAGGTAGCAAAAACTGAAAAGGAAAAGAGAACTGATACAAAGAGTGTTTGTTGAAAATGTGATACAGTGATTTAGGGAGCTTAACTTACTTTGTTAAATCCTATTTTCATCAATTATGTTATCCACAACTAAATGTATTGAATTCCTGCTGTCAAAAACAAAAAAAATAAAAAATGCTAAAAAAATTAATAAAATGTATGTATGTCACTTTATGTCTGTGTCATCTCTCCTCTAGCTGTGAACTAAATAGAGAGACAGACCCACCCAGAGACCCTAGTCTAGTAAACACGCAAAGGGAGCAAGACAGAGTGTAATTCAGGGATGGGATTTTTTCTTTTCTGATCATGAACCTCCCTCATTTCAGTAATAAAAAAAAAGGAACAAGAAATGGAGCTAGAGGGAGACAGATAGAGAGAGAGCCAAACATCCCGGTCTCATAAACCCGCAGAGGGAGATGGCCTTAAAAGGAGAGTCCAATTCAGGGATGTTTCTTTTGCTGCATTAATATAGAACTTTTTTCTGAAATATAATAAACCTGCCCAAGGGAAATGGAGCGGATTTTTAGGACATCTAATGGTTGAAGTCTCTCTCTCTCTCTCGCTCTCGCTCTCCAAAGGAGCGGTTTACAGCAGGATGGCTATAGTTTACATAGCACGTTCCCCGCAGGGTTGGACCACAGACCAGAAAATAGCAGCAGCTCTCCTGACCAAGGACTGCTGCATGAGACCTCCAGACCTCTGAGGAGTCAGAGCAGAGCTCTGAGGAGACAGAGCAGTCACCAGACCAGAGCTCCGAGGAGTCTGAGCAGAGCTCTGAGGAGACAGAGCAGTTACCTGACCAGAGCTCTGAGGAGTCTGAGCAGAGCTCTGAGGAGACAGAGCAGTTACCTGACCAGAGCTCTGAGGAGTCTGAGCAGAGCTCTGAGGAGACAGAGCAGAGCTCTGAGGAGACAGAGCAGTCACCAGACCAGAGCTCTGAGGAGACAGAGCAGAGCTATGAGGAGACAGAGCAGTCACCAGACCAGAGCTCTGAGGAGTCAGAGCAGAGCTCTGAGGAGACAGAGCAGTCACCAGACCAGAGCTCTGAGGAGACAGAGCAGTCACCAGACCAGAGCTCTGAGGAGACAGAGCAGTCACCAGACCAGAGCTCTGAGGAGACAGAGCAGTCACCAGACCAGAGCTCCGACGAGTCAGAGCAGAGCTCTGAGGAGACAGAGCAGTCACCAGACCAGAGCTCCGACGAGTCAGAGCAGAGCTCTGAGGAGACAGAGCAGTCACCAGACCAGAGCTCTGAGGAGTCTGAGCAGAGCTCTGAGGAGACAGAGCAGTCACCAGACCAGAGCTCTGAGGAGTCTGAGCAGAGCTCTGAGGAGACAGAGCAGTCACCAGACCAGGGCCCCGTTTCCCGATAACGATGGATCTTCGCCCGTAAGATCATTCTCCCGATGGATCTTTCGAACCATCGATAATTTCTTTGTCACGTTTCCCTAAACTCCTCTTGACATGAACGCGCGTGCACTGCGCTAACGACGTCGTAGGATTGTAACTGTCTACTGACACGGTGCTGAAATGGGCTCCGTAGGAGGGGGAGACGCAGGAATGTCGCAGGAATTCCTCCCCATGCCACTAAACATCCCCGTCAACGTGACCAATCCCCACCATATCCCAGCGTTTTGCCTGCTCCTTTTGCCTTTCATTTTTTTTTCATTTCTTTCATTCATTATTTTATTTTATTTTTCTTTAATTTCTTTCATTCATTATTTTGTTTAATTTTTTAATTTTTTGTGTTATTTTAGGCTATGTTTTATGAGTAGCCTATGTCACAGTCTGCACAAATCCCCCCACTTTCTCTGACACATTTTGAGTGCCCTGCCTGCGCAAACATTTTCTTGACAGTCCCGTTTTATTTTGGCCATTTTAACATCTTTATTAATAAATTAATTAATAATCTTTATTAATCACCAAACTAAGAACATAAAGGCGCAATGCGTTTTAATAAAACGCATCCAATACACGGAATGTCCGATGGTGACGCCACTGAGGCTATAGTAGGCTAACGATGCTCTTAGCGTCCTACGAGTACCCCTGGAGTACTCGTTAGTTACGAGCGTTTTCACGACGTTCGTTACCAACGATGCTTTCGGGAAACGCGGTGAAAACTCTACGATGCCCTTTCGACGCACTTCACGATCCACTTAGGCTAAAGACGCTTTCGGGAAACGAGGCCCAGACCTCTGAGGAGTCAGACCTGGGCCCCGTTTCCCGAAAGCGTCGTTAGCCTAAGTGGATCGTGAAGTGCGTCGAAAGGGCATCGTAGAGTTTTCACCGCGTTTCCCGAAAGCATCGTGGGGAACGAACGTCTTGAAAACGCTCGTAGCTAACGAGTACTCCAGGGGTGCTCGTAGGTACTCGTAGGACGCTAAGAGCATCGTCAGCTATAGCCTCAGTGGCGTCACCATCGGACATTCCGTCTATTGGATGCGTTTTATTAAAACGCATTGCGCCTTTATGTTCTTAGTTTGGTAATTAATAAAGATTATTAATTTATTTATTAATAAAGATGTTAAAATGGCCAAAATAAAACGGGATTTGTGCAGACTGACATAGGCTACTCATAAAACGTAGCATAAAATAATGTAAAAAATAAAAAAAAATAAAAAAAATTAAATATAATAAATTATAAAAAAACAAGCAAAGGAGCAGGCAAAAGGCTGGGATATGGTGGGGATTGGTCACGTTGACGGGAATGTTTAGTGACATGTGGGAGGGTGGAGGGGGTTAAAAAAAAGTCTCAAACACTCTTCGACGCGCATGAAAACCAGCCGCGTAGTTATGAGGGAGGCCGTCCTCACACCGATCTTCCTCGTCGTCATCGTCCTCAGCGTCCTCCGGTTCAAGCAATGCCACCCCAGCCTTAGCTGCAATGTTGTGCAACATAGCCGTCACACATATCACGGCGCATGACTTGGCCGGCGAAAACTGGAGCCCTCCGCCTGACTTGTGAAAGCATCTAAAGCGCAACTTCCACCTCCCGATCGTGCGCTCAACGATGCACCGGGCCAGACGGTGGGCTTCGTTGTATTCCTCATCATGGACGTCTCCCGGGTTATTCACAGGTGTGAAGAGGAATTATTTCAGGGGGGAAAATGCCGTGAAACGCACAGTGCATTCAGGATTAGGACTGATATATGTCGGTTTAAGCCTAATCAATTGTGTTTTAATGTCTTTAGCATTCATATAATTGCAGTCTATTTTTTTCGTAGGCTACTCTGCTGTTGTCCTTGATGGGGATATATTTTAACCCTTTTTAACACAATTTTCCTGCGAGATTCCTGCGTCTCCCCCTCCTACGGAGCCCATTTCAGCACCGTGTCAGTAGACAGTTACAATCCTACGACGTCGTGAGTGCAGCGAATGCGCGTTCACGTTAAGAGGAGTTTCGGGAAACGCTCCAAAGAAATTGACGATGGATCGCAAGATCCATCGTGAGAATGATCGTACGAGCGTGGATCCATCGTTATCGGGAAACGGGGCCCAGAGCTTGCCTGGATGTCTGGTATCTAGAGAAAGATGCTGCTGCTGTGATTGTTGTTGGTCTGGTGGTTGTTGGGGTTGTGGCTCTGGTGGTTATTGTAGTTTAGTCAGTGTTGATGTTTTACTGGTTGCTCTGGTCGTTGTGGTGGTGGTTTTCCTTGTTGACGTGGTTGTTGTTGTTTTGTTGGTTGTTGTTCTATTGGTCGTTGCTCTGGTGGTTGTTGTTTTGTTCTGGTCTTCGTGTCGGTGGTTGTTGTTCTGGTGTGTGCAGCTGATTGGCAGGTACTGCTGCGTGCTGGAGCCTGGGTAGGGAAACTCAGCTCAACATCATTCTGTTGGGGAAAAGAACTGGACAAACTTGTGGAGATGGGAGTCTGAGTGTGTGGGGAGATGGGAGATGGGAGGGTACGTGTTGGGAGATTGGGCTGGAAGTGTGCATGTGGAGAGATGGGAGTGTGCATGTGGGGTGATGGGAGTGTGTTTGTGTGTGTGGGGAGATGGTTTGTGAGTATAGCCCGGTTTCTCTGCCACCTTCTACATTTTCGGATACATCCTCCTCGGCTCTCGTCCCGCATCCTAATCCTCAGGTCAAGATTGGTGTGATTCAGACACACACACACACACACACACACACACACACCCCTCTCTCTTACAGCAGGTTGAATGTGGAGAGGGACGGAATACTTTAATTTGGAGAGCGTTTATCGTTCAGAATCGTCTGGATTGGTTGGATTTATGAATCTGGAGGGTCTAAGGCGAAAACCCAGGATTCAATAGATCAACTGTGCATGTTGACCTCTGACCGGTCTGAGTCATGAGCCTTTCCCTAAGTGGTGATGGAGGACTCCAGGGTGACTGACATCCTGACTGTCAAGGCCAGTAGTACCTCCTGAACCAATAGGCATCAGCCAATCAGCACAGGCCTGACATCCCACTCCAGACACCCCATGTTAAACAAATACACAGTAGAGGTCACTGCGGTGATGAAGTCTGCCGGGGTTCCCCAGGGCAACAGCACCCGGGCTGGAGGGTAACGTCAGTTGATTATAAAAGACATATCAGGTCTGTTCTCGAAAACACAAGGCAGACGATTGGAACAACACCAGCAGATATTTATTTTCCTATTCAATTTCGCACTACCTAGCAGAGCAAGTTATCCGGTCAGTGGTTTTATGAGCAGAAGCTTGAGGCTCTTGTGTTATTGATCGTGGTTTCCTATCGTTCTTGGCCGCATTTCAAACCCTTTCAACTGCTTCCTAACAGATTTCACACTATCAGGTATTTTTTTCTGCCTAAATTTCATTAAGGCTCCTTCCCGCTCGGTGACTTTTAGAGTCGACTGGTCTTGAACATCGGTCTTGCCTGGCCAGCGGGTTGGTGGTCCGCACCAGGGAACTGGGAATGTGCGGGGGTCTCCCCTATGAAGACTCTACTCTCCAATTATCCACGACCTCTCTGAAAACTGGTTGGATCTCACAGGAACGCGTCTCAATACCTGGAGGGGAATGAGGTCCACAAGGGCTATTTGTATCATGACCGCTGTAAATATCGAGGCCACTCTCACGTACGGCGCCGTCTTTTCTACAGAAACAAACGCCGTTTCAAGACAGCGTTTATGCAGGTAAGACGGAAGGACCTGTTGTTTCTCTGGTAAATACTTAAGCGGCGGCTAAAGCCATTTTAAATCAAAAGGAAGAAAATGATGGGATTACGTTTGAATCCAGATACGAGTCAATCCGTTACGGAGGGACAGGCCATTTGTTTCTTCCCCAATGGCTGTTGTTACCTTAATCGCTGATTTCAGGCTCGGTAATCCCCCCCCCCCCCCCCCCCTCCCATACTATGCGAGCCCCCCCCACACACACACACACACACACACAGGGCCGACGGACTGCGGGGGAAAGTGAGGCAGTCCTGGGGGGGCCCAAGGCAGAGGGGGGGCCCATGGCAATAAAATAAAAAAAATGTTTTTTTTTTTTATATTTTATTTGAATTATCCACCAGCCCATAGTGTTAGGAGTCGCACACGGCCACGTTTCATCACCCCCCCGTCAACAATTGTTCTCTACCCCCCCCCCCCCCCCCCCCCCCCCCCCGTCAACAATTCAGCGCAGGGGGCTGGTAGGGGGAATTCGGGGGGGGGGGGGGGGGGGCTATCAGTACCTCTTGTATACAGGGCCCAGGATTTGGTGCAACGGCCCTGCACACACACACACACACACACACACACACACACACACACACACACACACACACACACACACACACACACACACACACACTCTACAGGACAATCAGCCGACTCCAGCCCTGATCGCTCCCCCCACTCTCTTCTCCCCGACACAGTCGCCAGACTCATTATGAACGAACAGGTTTTTTTCGCCTATTGGGTGGGGGTCTTTATGCACCTCTGTTATTATTGAGGAGCCTGTAGACTGCTTAATAACGCACGTGTTTCCTGGTATAAACATGGAGGTGGGTAAAGGTCAGAGGTCAAACTGGGTCTTAAGACATTTCCTGCGTGTTGAGGGCTGCTATGCTTCCTGCTAAGTCTCTCTAGCTCCATACAGGTGCTTGGAGATGTGGTCTCTCTCTCTCTCTCTCTCTCTCTCTCGTTGCCCTAGCCTTGAGGTCCATCACCTGAATAAACAAGGATTGAATTTTGGAAGGAATCCAGTAGACCAATAGAGCAGCCAAAACAATTGAAAGAATATCTTGCCCCCTGATTGGCTCATAAGGAGAAGGCATAAAGATGTGTCATCTTTACTTAAATGCAGAATATAGCTAAAATGAATAATTAACATTGGTTGGGAAAATGAGAATACATACAGAGCTAAAAAGTAAATTTTAAGGTGATTTTCAAATTAGTTTGCCTCAAACCATTTGCATTATTCAGTGGATGGAAGCAATTTAAATACAATCTTTATCAGTATATCTTAATGTATGCAACTTTAATATAATGAATTGCATACATCGCATTTATGTATCAAATATTTAGTTAATTCATTAAAGGAAGGTACTTCCTTTCCTATCCTCGACATGGCTTTCACAGGGCACTTCAATTTGCAGGTTTCAGGGCAAATTGTAGCCCTATCTTCTGTCATTAGCTTGTCATTGCTTTTAAATTTTTCTGAAAGCTGCAGCGATCCATTTGTGCACCAGACCGCCGCTGTTAACAGTCAAGTTCTGAGTGATGTGTACTTGTTCACACTTAAAGTTAAGAAAACATAATAATAGTCTTGCAGACTTTTAAAGATGACGAGTGGTTAACACTTATTGTTTACATTCAAAAAGGAAGGGAAGTCTTTGCTGACCAACGCTGAAACTTTGGAATCAAAGTGGATTATTTGAATGGGAACACCTGGCTTTTACTCTGGCTCTATTACTGCTCTGTGAGTCGTTAGGACGCGTTAACATGCAGAGGTATTAAGGTAACTTTTAGAGGGAACATAAACATACACCATTGCTTTCAAAGGGGCTTTAACACCGATTGAGCCACTGGAGGTTTCACAGAGAATAACTTCCCAGTTAGTCATCAGAGATGCTGGAATTAACCCCAAGACCATTCTGAAGAACATTAGAGTTTGACAGCAAACGGATAATTTTTGGATGCAGGATAGTGAAGTGTTGGTTTAATCCCCAATGTCTGCAGTATAACTGCAGACATTGTTGAAAAGAACAACGTGCCTTTACCCATTACGCTATGATCTCATCTGAGATAGGCTGGCTGGGCTCAAGCCAGCGAGCACAACGCAGGTACTGTGTTGTGGCCTTGAAACACGTGGAATAACGAGCAACAGAAATATTTCATTTGCTTGGGGGGGGGCGGGGCTGAGCTTTAAAATGTATTCAATAAAGGAGAGAAGAAAACAGAGGTAAGGGAGAAGATAAAATAACAGAAGGTGTGGAAGGCATGCTTCATAGATAAGAAAGCGTGCTTCATAGATGTGCATCGCACACAGCGAGGTAGGTCATGCGCTGCTGTCCGGTCATATAGGACGTTAGGGGAAGCTCAAGTACTTCACCATCAATTAGCGAGGACTGATACGTTCTGCTGCGTGTAATGCTACGTTCCTCGTAGCATTACACCTCTGAGGGTATGCATGCACCCAAAGGAAGTTTATAGAAGGTTCTCTGCAATTTAAAATAATAAACTAAGAATACAAGGCAAGAAAACAAAATATCCAGGTTGCAGACAAAGACTAGGCTTTGTCCAGTGAAGCGGCCATTTAGAGCCACCATCTTTGGCTGCAGGAGAGCAGTGAATGGTATCTAGTTTGGTGTGTGATCGGCTCACGCTGTGGTTCGCCAAATGGCTGCAACCACAATAAAAGCGGCGCTGTTTTTCATCAGCACAAGCACAGCTGGCTTGCATCCATTTCTGCCGCTTTGTCCACCTTCTGATTGCATTATGTAATGGAGGAAGAACTGGCGAGTCGAGTTGGATAAGTGGCTCCCATTGGTCAAGGTTGTCCAGATGGATCATGATCACAGCCTGAGAGGGACGGACGCGGTAACTCATTTCCTATTAAACATTTGAATCCAGAGGGACGTGAGTCGCGTAGGAATCAGCTCTTGACTGTCAGCTCCCACATGTCAAACTGGTCCGGAGTGGTGGTACCGAACCTGAGTTCGCACAACCTAGGGGGTAAATGAGGAGGTTCAAGGGCGTACTTAAAGAGGACAATTTTTGCTTTGTTAGAACTACAAAACTAAAACGAAAATTGTTCAAGGATTTGTTTAATATTGCTTGTTTGATTGATTGTTCCTGATCAATAAGATAAGTCCACAGATACACACGACATAAATCACCCAGCAATGGTGAGGTGTGATTATCCACAAAGGGAACAGACTATTAGACTACTAGATTATATCCTCGTAATATCGATCCAACAGTCCCCACCATGAGTGGAGATACTCGGTCAACCAGGTGTTTTCAGGTTTGATAGCTTGGGTTTGAGTTTCTTAACACAAACATGGCTTCTATATCGTAACCTGTTTGCGAAACTGTGTTGTTGCTGGTTCCTCGCTTGTACACTCCCTTTTAATCCATATAAAACTACTCTATAAACAAGCCCTCAATTGAACCCGTTAGTTAACTGTGTGTGTGTGCGTGTGTGCACGTACAGGGCTAAAGGAGTTGATAATGAAGCATCACACCAGCATGTCCCAGTTCCTCTCCCTCCCAAAGGAGATCGACCCTGGTGTCAAGTTTTTTTCGGCAGCAAGACAGATTGGAGAATATCATTTTCTTTGGAGGGGGGGGGGGGACAAACCAGGAGAAAATGTGTCCAGCAGGCAGATATTAGACGCTACACATCAAACTACTTGTTCTCATTCCATAGAAGCACCATAGGGGTCCCTTTGTCCCTGACGAAGCGACAACCAAATTACCCAGTACCCATTAGCCGGTCGAACCTCTCTTCCGTGATATTGTCAATCATTTTATAGAAAGCATGCTTAGAAGGGATTAATTCAAAAGGAGCATTGCTGTTATGTTCTTAAACTGCAGGGATGTTTGGATTTTTTTGCTGTTTGCAATTTTTGTATTTTCTATACGTTGTGTTTGCTGTTTTAAGCCCAAAGCACACAGCTGTGGTGGGACAGATGGTAAATAATGTTTTTGAATTTTTACATTCTGTGTCCTTTTGCTTGGACAAAACAAATCTGAATGTATTCTCTTTGTCTGTGAGAGCAGCAGCTCACAATCAGGATATGGTACATAATTTGTATTATTCCAACTTATCATTTATAACGCGAGTAGAGCAGCATAAAATGTGTGCACATATCCTGCCTGTAAAGTCTTAATTTACGTCTTTCCCTTGAATCTGAACTCAACTTCTACATAAACTACCTTCTTTAGAAGCCATACACGATTTGTATTCAAAACAGCCATATTGGATGATATCACTTTATTTTTGTTGAGATTTCAATACAATTTGGAAAGGACTGGAGGAAGTTCTGAGGCTGTTATTTCGAAAGGCTATAGGGACTACATTACCTGGGTCACCAAGGCACTGCATTTAAGTAAAGGAAAGGGCATCAGGGTGGACAAACAAAGTGAACAAATTGTCTATAGAAAGGATAACTAGTTTCTGCCTTTTAATGAGAAACAACAATTATGACCACAACAATGCTCGTAATTTTACTGAATCCAATCCATTACTCTATAAAACTTGCATTCACGGTGCAACAAGGTAACTAAGAAGATGAGGATTACAGGGAATGGAATTAGATGTGGTTGGATTGTGAGGGGAGCCCACACAAGCCACGGTGAGCTCGCTTTGGGGAGGGAGATAGCCTATCGATCGCGGCTTAAATGAAAAATGTGTTTTTAGGTGCGTTATAATCCTACAGAATTGAGAGGGCAGAGGTGAGTTTATCATATGGCAGCCGCAGCACTGGGGATTGGAATACGAAACGAGCTGCAGGGCAGAGTGGGTGGGTGGGGGTAGGGAGTCAAAGAAAGAGAGAGATTGACATAGGACGACCGAGGATCACGTTTCTCTCTCTCGCTTTCTCACTCACTCGAGGATGAAGCCAGCAGCGATGACTGTGAAGGCTTTTCGGTCGGAAAAAAACGACTTATGGTCGGGTTTTTGGTGAAAGCACAAAATATGCAGAGAACGGTGTAACTAACAGCGATGACACAGATCCTGCATATAGTTTTTCATTTCGTCTTGTATATGCCAAAGCCTGAGGCCAAAGCCTGTCATTGGATGGACATTTATTATTGGTTGTGCATCATACATCATATTAAAACATGAAGATTTATCCCAACATAATAAACGATATGAAGACATGTATACATTCAAGTATTTGTGGATGATCATGTTACATCACTGTGCTGTTAAACTCTTGGTTTCTGTCATTCCCAATGACGTACTTGTATTCACTAGGAAACATTGAACTCGGGTACATAGTCGGCCCCCCATGTAATCTGCCTTAATAGTAACACCCGGACTATAGTGTCTGTGGAGAGCAGAACCTGAGCTGTGAGTTATCAGAGCTTCCAGTCACACAGATTGGATTCCTTTCTTCAGGGAGAAAACTTGGAGTGCGTTGATCCACTGCGGTAGCCTCTCGCCTCTCCTTCTTCCCGGCTCTGAGGCCTGTCTTGGAGCGGGGTTAAGCTGCTCAAACAAGCGTTGCTTCAGAAGGCAGGACGGAGGAGCAGGCAAATCCGCTCCACTGATCTCCTTGATGCCTGAGCTTGGTTCTAATTGAGGAGAGGCCGTCGCACACACCAACACACATGGAATATAGGTTTGGTTATAATCCATTGACATTGCATTTGTGTTATTGGGTTGCATGGGATAGCAAGCAATGTGCAGAAGGGCTGATGGTCTTTTGGAGTAACAAGCTTGACGCAAGAACAACAACGCAACGCTAGGACTCCAAGCTGTCCTCCGAGGTGTTCAGCTACTGACGGACGGACGGATGGACGGCATCTACTCTTCAATCAGTGTCTGTCCATGTGTTATTTTGGGCTCCTGCAGGCAAAATGATGCATTTTTGGGGACTTACCAGGAATGCGAATATATTTTGCCCTACAATAACCATTAGCCTTCCAAAGATACTGTGAATACCTTATAACGACTTGACATTTCTTTGATGAAGTTCCATCTCTTATCGCAATATCTGTCATAAAGGTACAAAGATATGGTTCATAAAGTATAATCTGTCAGAATGATTAAAGTTTTAAAGCTTCTGTCTCGAATTAAGTGTGTACAGCCTGATATTTATGTTGACTTTTATTGAAAGGCAAGCAAAAATATTCGGAGATATTTTTTTCCAAAACTACCCAACAGTAACAAACACACAGGAAATTGATTAACATATGAACTTTAAATTCCATTTTATGACCTACTTTGTTTCCTAAGAAATCAGGGATGGGGAAAAAGAACAAAGGGAAATGAAAAAAACGTAATTCAAATTTGTCTACGTTCTGCTGGTGAAGTGAGAATGTGACTCTTAAACACATCCCCATTGCCGTTTCTATCACAGGAACCAAGAACCAATCATTTTAGGGCTGGTTGTGAATATTGTTTTCATTTATTTTGTTCATGTTCGTATAAAACAGACAGGAAATATGCATTAATGTCACAGAAATGAAAATATAACCATAGGCCGTAAAAAAAACCGCATCACTGCATAGCTGCAAAAACTGGGACACACACGCACACACACTTCTTCTAACACAGCATTGGTCAACATTCATTCATCCGAGGTCAATTGATCCGATTGGCCTCAGGGTATTTGTTTGCTCCCATGTATGTAAACCCACGTAGCATCCCTTGAAGAACATTACATTAGACAGATGTAGAAACTCATCCCTGAGGTGGTGGAGGCGGGAACATAGGCCAGATCAGAGCTCATGTGATCAGTGACCCGGCCCTGAAGCAGAGCAAGGCAGAGGGGGGAGATCTCATTGTTTTAAGGACATAGGAATCAAACCCAAGCTGTGGTATCCGGACCGCTAATGTGAACATGGACGTGATGTTGTGCATTCTGATGCCGGTCAAATAGGGGATGGATGTTCATGTCCTGAGGGTGGATGTCGCATTAATGTCAATCAATATTTATATTTGTAAATTATATTTGAAGTGAGTAACATGTTAACACACACAGACACACACACACACACACACACACACATTCTACTGTATGCGATAACTCCTACCTGCGTCCTGGCTGGTGTATACGGTCGACCATCCTCCTAAATAAAACGGATCCGGATCAATAGAAGAAAGCTGCAGACATTACCTCTGCGTTCCCGTTTCAAGTGGAAATCACAAGGCCCCTGTTAAAAGGAAGCGCTGTGATCTCATGCGCTTCGGTTCACTCCTACACTCCTCAACAGAGGAAATAAAGTAAAGTGCCAGTCTTCGCAAACCGCCAATGCCTCTTCTCCTGTGGTTTAGTTGAGTGCACGAAAGCACTGAGCCGTTTAACTAGCTTTGGACTGAACTGCCCCTCCAATGTTCCAGGTGCGTGCCGGAGACATACTGTAAAGGCTGGGTTTGATCTGTGGCGCGGGGCAGCATCGTCGCAACAGGAGGACGGTACTAGGGTAGGAACGTTGGAAATGCACCTCAGTATATCACACACGTTCCAGCGGGGAGAGAGACGACAGAGATTAATTAAAGGAAGGGTCCATCCTGTCACTCACTCTGATCCTTCCTCTAATTAAGGAAGTACTTTGAAAGGGTTACTCGGTCCATCAAAGGCCAACATAAATCAACCACCCCTTCCCCCCTCTCCCTTTCTATCTCCCCGCTCTCTTTTTTTGTCTTTTTTGATGTTCCTTCCCAAGCTAATTCATGAAATGTATTTTGTTTGAAATCCATGCTAGGTAGATATTGAAACCACGTGATGATGATGTTATGATGCTTGCGTGCATGCATGCGTGCCTTCGCATTCATGCAGCCCAATTGCATGTGTGTTGAACCCAGAAAACATTGTTCCCATGAGGTGATGAGGGAACATGAATGCCAGACCAATGAGTGACTGGATGGAGGTTGTAGGGGAGGGAGAGAAAGAGATGGAGAGAAAGAGAGAGAGAGACCAGACACAAGCAAAACAGGCATGGGATCATCAATTAAAAGGAAGAACTGAATGAATCTGAACCATGTTACATGTTGTAGTATATTATTCCAAGAAATAGTAGCAAGAGGGTAATGAAAGGCCAGCAGGTAGAACAGGGGAGTGTCTCTGACAAAAAAGTCTGACGCAGGAAGGTTGGGCACTAGAGCCATGCTGGAGATAGCGAAATGCGGGAGTAGGAAAGACCTGCAATGCAAAGAAGTGAGGCAGAGAGTGTGAGTGTATCCGAGGGGTTGCATGTGTGGGAGAGGAAGAGCGAGGAAGAAATGCAGCACTCCGAGAAAACACAAAGATGACATTAGAGGAACAATTGAGGATGAAAAAAGAGAGTGCGAGTGTGTCTCAACAAGTAGCGAGGAGGAGATGGAGAAGACAGAACGACAATTGCTTGTTGCAGAGAGAGAACGTGAAGTGGACGATCGGGAGAAGGAAAGACACTCTGCAAATATGAAAGGGCAAAGAAACCACAGCCCAAGGGTCCTCCCTCCCTCCCTCCCTCCCTCCCACTCTCCCTCCCTCCCTCCCTCCCTCCCCGCTGCCTAGATCCTCCCTTCCTCCCCCTTCCCACTCTCCGACTCTCGCTCCCTCAATCCCCCACTGTCCTTTCCTTTCATCCCTCCCTCTCTTTCCCCCAACCTCCCTCTCTCTCTCCCACCCTCCCCCTCTCTCTCTCTCCCACCCTCCCTTCCTCCCTCCCCAACTGCCTTCCTTCACCCTCCCTCATCTCTTCCTCAGCCCCCCATCGTTCCTTCCTTCTCTCTCTCTCCCTCTCTCTCTCTCTCTCTCTCTCTCCCTCTCTCTCTCTCTCTCCCTCTCTCTCTCTCTCTCTCTCTCTCTCTCTCTCTCTCTCTCTCTCTCCCTCTCTCTCTCTCTCCCTCTCCCTCTCTCTCTCTCCCTCTCTCTCTCTCTCTCTCTCTCTCTCTCTCTCTCTCTCTCTCTCTCTCTCTCTCTCTCTCTCTCTCTCTCTCTCTCTCTCTCCCTCTCTCTCTCTCACCCCCCCCTCCCTGAGTGCCTTCCACCTCCCTCGCTCCTCCCGTCCTTCCTACCTCCCCTCTCTCCCACCCTCCCTCTCCTCCCTCCTCCACACCCCCAGTTCCCTGACCTAAATGGCCCCCAGAGTGCCGGTGCTGGCCCCTAAAGTGGTATTCTGGGTGAGGGACCCGAGGACGACTCGGGCGGATTTCCCGGCACTCAACGGAAGAAGAAGAAGAAGAAGAAGAAGTAGCAGTCGATGTTAATCCGGTTAAAGTGACAAACGAGGCAGCCCGCGGCTGCTTGTTCGTCCCCTAATTAATCAGATTCTTACATCGCTCCGTCCCCGGGAGACGATGTGATTAGCATTGACCATGGGAAGATCAAACCACTACGGGGCCCCTCTGAGACATCAGTCTAATTGTTGATATGGCGCTGCACTCTCATGCCTCCGTAGTAGACACATCGGCTCGGCTAATGTCGTGACAAAAGCATTCCCGTTGGTTCCCGTCGTTGTCTCAGAGCAGCGAAGGTCGTTCGGCCTTTCCTGGCCTGTAGCTTCAGCAAGGTGAGAAGAGCAGCAAGAATGTGAGCTGAGCAACAGCTGAGCCACCAACACAACAGCGGAGCCACCATCAAGCCCAGCGCGTAGCTGCCTGGTACATCTGATAGGCCGATCCTGGGTGTGTGTCTGTGTGTGTGTATGTCTGTGTGTGTGTGTGTGTGTGTGTTTGTGTCTGTGCGTGTGAATGGTTATGGTGCTGCCAGGCTAGACTATGGGATGGAAATACCAAAATCGCTTGATATTGGCTGTAATTAAAAGTGAACCAGCCAGGGATTTGGTTGGGTCTCTTCCTCGTGTGTTTGCGACGGTCTTGAATTGCCCTTGAGATCGACCGGGCGGTGATCACGGGTCTGATTGTTGACACTGCAGGATTCTCTCCACCATGAATAAATCACCAGCGGAGCAACAGCGCCTGTGTGAAATGGAATTGCTAAATGGAAACTCAATTGGGAGAGGAACGCTACTCGCATGCTGTCTCTGGGGTGTGTGTGTGTGTGTGTGTGTGCGTGTGTGTGTGTGTGTGTGTGTGTGTGTGTGTGTGTGTTGGTCATTTGAATGAGGACACACAAGTGTGAGGACTACCTATACGCTGTGTAAATCCTTCCCCCCCCTCTAACGTTGTTACTGAGCGCACTGTAAATGTAATCACTCTGACACGCATGCAGTGAACACCTCAGGGCTGGTTGTTTACACTCATAACCGACTATTGAAGCGGTTCCCCCACTAGATATCTATAATTTTGCTGTGGAAAGTTTACCACAAAGTTTGTTTATCTGGATTTAACATCTAACGTTTTCTCTTGTTTGTCTCTATGCTATCGATTTAAATTTGTATCATGTGGAAAGCACTTTTGAAAAAATGTGGATATTATCTGGATATCTGCAGGGGGATTCTCAGAGCACCTCGATGGCAATGTACTGAAAGGTTGTTCTCTGCCAAAGCTGTCTCGGACCTGGCCTTTGATAGGTTCACCCCCCTTGTGTGTGTGTGTGTGTGTGTGTGTGTGTGTGTGTGTGTGTGTGTGTGTGTGTGTGTGTGTGTGTGTGTGTGTGTGTGTGTGTGTGTGTGTGTGTGTGTGTGTGTGTGTGTGTGTGTGTGTTGCTACATCCCTGCGCTTAGGACAATAGTGTGGACCTAAATTTGGCCTTTCCATTTCCTGAAGTAATGCTGCAACTTGCTTTATTTTTACTTTGACGGAACTCATGTTGGCCTTAGGTCTTCCATTATTATTATTAAGACAACAACTTGTCTTGCGTGTGTTTGTGTCTCACTTGTGGGCTACTTTGAATATTTCATTATCTTACCTTACCCACCATTGACCACTAGGTCATCCTTTCAAGCCATAGACCCCCAAAGTGATGCAATGTTATCTCTTAGTTCCAATGATTCCAGTAATGTTAATTTAAGAGTAGATTCAAAAGGGAGGGAAATGGAATATTTAGAAAGCCCCAAAGCAAGACACATTCATCTAAACTGTGTGCACATGAATAAATGATCAGCAAAGAGGTTAGGGTAGGCTATTAATGTATGCATGTAATAGTCCTCAAACTGAAGGTTGTTGAAATACAAGGGGATGACACAGATTTAGCATTCTGAGAAATGTTTCCTAATAATATGTCTGTAGTCCTACTGTGACAGCCAGTCAGGAATGGACATTGAGACCACTGAACACAAAACCCAATGCAAATATACAGAAAATGGATTGATAAGAAACAGGTGGCTAAACTAAGATGCAAACTAATGGGTTGTGCAACAGGGTATGCTAACCCTAAACCTAACCCTAACCCTGGCACATGAATACGCTTTGACACCCATGAATTCATCAAATTCACCGATATTTTTTTTGTATAGCCCTCAATCACAGGTACAGTCTCAAAGGACTTAGGCCATGTATGTATGACTAACCCTGACTGACCCTGGCTCCCCAGGGGGCAAGAAAAAACTCCCTTAATCAGCAAGGAAGAAATCTTGAGGAGGAATGCAGAGTGGGGGATCCCTCCTTCCAGGGAGTGTCAGGAGTGCAATGGGTGCCATACCAGCTGTATACTAGCATCCATGCCTTCAAACCACTGTCCTGTTCACAACAGCACAAAATCGAACTGAAACACAAAACATGAGTAGCAGTGTGCTTTGAGTCAACGCGGACAGCGGGAAATATAAGCGGACCTTATCTATCCGATACATGCACGGACATCTGACCCCCGAAACGTGAACATTTCCTCCTGTCTCGCCGTCATCTCTCCAACACGGCAGCTCATTACCATTCAGTGTCTAACGGGGAATGAAGTAGCCCATCGATTTGTAGGCATGACTTCTCATTATACTTTCATGGCCCCTTCTTTCAGTTGAAATCTCCCAAGCCCGACCAGGCACAAACCGCCTTGCTGATACGTGGTATAATAAGTGTGTGACTGGGGCTCTTGTCTGAGCCACTTACTACCACCTTGGTCAGTAGGGAGGAGAAGAGAGAGGCTTTTGCGTATTCTACACCTGTAATTATTATCGTCAAACCGCGGGTAACGTAATTGAACAGTTGGGTAACTCGGAAGTTGGAACTGCACTTTATTACAAGGCTTCGTTTGCAAATTATTTCTCTTGGATTCAGTTCCTAGAGGATTTCAACTGTTGGTTAATTTTACTGCTGCACTTTGTATGCTTTACACACGCACACGATATAAAAAAAAACGTTAAAACTGAAGCGATAGCTGCAATTAGCCATTTATAACAGGAACATGAAAATATATGCATGTTCAAAAGTTATTTAATCAATTGATATTAGTGTTGCGTGTGCTCCGGGAGTCTCCTGACCAATGCATTAATGAATACATAATTAAAAGATAAGTGAGGCTAAAATGTGATTCACATCTGATTAAACGGTCAAGATAAGCAGTGGATTAGGACCTCAGACATAGCTAACGTAGCATGGCTAAAGGCGTCTGCTAAATCACGCTACTGTCTTCCATGGCCTGCGCTTGAGGCTCAGTCAGACGACAACCCTTCCGCGGGTATTAATTAAGATTACATTCAGATTCATCTTGTTTACACATTGGACAATGCTCAACATGTTTTTCCAACATGATAGCATCAAAATCAGCGATCTAAAGTGTGCAATCATTTTGTTGAGTGTCTTTTAAACGAAATGATTTGGGGCACCTCGCTGGTTCACCGGGTAGAGCATGCACCATTTACAACCAGACCTGGTCCTTTGATGCATATCTTCCCCCCTATCTCCCATACCTTCCTGTCAATCTCACTATACAATAAAAAAGGATTATTATTATTTATTTTTTTTAAACGGATTCACTTTACCGGCAGTACACAAATGATTGTCCTGCTATTTTGTTTTGCAAGTGAATATCGTCCAGCTGAAATCAGTGCGGTGTGTGAGATGGTCCATCAAGAGCAGAACTCAAACGAGCATTACTCGTTTAAATCGCTAATGGAGACGCAGATCAACACGGCATGGTTTGATTCGGCACGGATGGAAAAGGGCCACAACAAGCCTGTGTGTGTGCGTGTGCGTGTGCGTGTGCGTGTGCGTGTGCGTGTGCGTGTGTGTGTGTGTGTGTGTGTGTGTCTGCATGTGTGTGAGGATGCTTATGTTGCTGCCAGGCTAGTGGAAGGAGTTGTGTGATGGCTTGTTACTGCTCGTCTTGCTGACTGTAACGATTCTCAGATGATTAATGGGTTGTTCATCGCAGGTAGTGTGAGGTGTATGAGGGGTTTCACCGGGCTAGGCCCATCTGATATTCTCAAGCCTCAGCTGCTCTTCAAATTCTGCCTATGCTGGTGCACATGTCCAATACATGGTCGATCAATCGTGGTTGTATAGGCAATCGCCCGTTCTTTTCAATTTCATTGCATTATATTTACTTAGCTGAAGATTTGGTCTGAAGCGACTTGGAATAAGTGCCTTAAACGAGTAAAATATAACCCAAGAAGTGCAAGAATCGTTCAAGAATTATTCATCAAATAAGCAAAACGAACTGCTTTAAACGCTACACTATTATAGATAACTAATTATTTTTATTGACCAAGATGCAGTCTTAACCGAAGAGCTTTCAGTCTGCGTGGAACATGTGTAGCGTTTCAGCTTTCTTGATGTCACTGGGGAGCTCGTTCGACCATTGTGGAGCCAGAACAGTAAACAATTGATATTTTATAGCGTTCTACAAATAGCGCTGGTGAAGTCAACGACCCATCTTTTCTTATGTTATTCATCTGCAAAAAAACGCACCAGTGGCGAAGCCACGAATTGTTATCATTGGGGGTTCATAAAGTGTCAAAAACATAAACGGTATATGTGGAAATGTTTGATATCAAACTATTACTTATTACCCATATATTTATATTAATTATGCAAATGAGGCATGTTTTCATCACTCTTCTGCTGGTCTTTTATTTTTTTCTTGTTGGTGGTATGGTGGCCACTACATGGCATCTCCTGCCCCCTTCTTCTCCTCTTGTCCCCTTGTATTGAAGGAGGATGAAGTCGTTAAGCAGTCGTGAAGCATAAGGGACGCCCTGGGGTGTATGGTTTCATCATGTCCTGGATGTAGGATGGGCAGGAACCCTTTCAAAGAACAGTACCAGTGACTTGAATCGGCCAGCGACCAGCCAGAAGGGAGCTGCAGCAGTCTAGACGAGAGAACAGATGGAACAGACGTATCCTCCTGATGTTATGCAGCATGAATCTTCAGGAGTGGATGGTTGCAGCGATGGAAAGCTGGCCATCCAATGACCCACCCGTGGGTTCTTCGTTGCATGCACCACAGAGCGGTTGAAGAGGTTGTGGATGGGAGATGCCTTCACTGGGATCAAGATCTCAGCCTATTCCAGATCGAATTTGAGGTGGTGAGTCCACAGCCACTGAGAGACGACAGCGAGACACGCAGAGACTCATGGGTTGGGCAACGTAAACACTGCGTCACGTCGCACGGTGACCGTTTGTTTCTTCACCCTGAGAGCGGAACGCTGTTTCTTCCATTTTTCCTTTCAGTTTAGTTTTATTTTTTTGTGCAAGATAAATCACATTAAAAAAGATGCACATAGGCATACATAAATGCATGGGTGGAACAAAAGAAACCCCAGAGGGCTTCATTACATTAAAATACAATAAGGCAAGGTAAAGTTCTTCCATTCACGTACCTCTACCTCAGTTCTTTCTATTTATCCCTCTTTTAAAAGGTTAATCAACGGCGTTTCTTTTTTTTTTAATTCAAGCCCACAGGGAAGCTAAATTGGGGCGTGCTAATCCCATTGTTTTGTTTGCTGGTTAATGCTAGCCTCCCCTTTTAATTAAACCCCTTACTCTGTGGCCTAGTTCTGTTTCCCACAGTTTTCCAACTGAATGTGACCAAGCGTTGAAAGGAACCGCACTGAATTATTAGTAAGACTGCAGACATCCATTCATTCTCTATATAGTCAAGTGTATTCATATAAAGAGTTTAGTTGTTTGTAATTGCATCGTCGATATGGATCAGCTTTATTTTTTCAGAAATAATGTCAGTGTGTGGCCGATTACATTGTTTGGGTAATGTGTGGCCAACAAGGATGTTTTGCAGAGACAAGACTATCGTATTTTGACGGGCAGCCAACTTGACGGGACTCAACGGCAAAGGTCTTTGAAACAGAACAGAGTTGTCCTAATTGACCATAGGTGTTTTCAATGGTTCTAGTCTCGGTTGTTTTAGTCTGGGTTAAAACGCAGACAATTGAAAATCTGTGCAATGCTCCATAATGTCTCTTTGTACCAAATAAAGGATACCCAATGGTATACTTCTTCCTGCAGCACCTTCATAATGTATTTTTCACTGTCAATATCACAGTTCTACTATAATATAAGGAAGAGGAACAGGATAAGGGTGACACCGAGGACGTTCAAATACTCCGATGTGCGATCTCGTTAGCGATCAGATCGCAAAAACCCTTCAGAAAAATGTTTTTGTTGGGATTTCCAATGGAGAGAAGAGTATCAAAACATTCAATCAGCTTTTATGTAATATGGTTGGTGCATTCCACCTTGCTATTTGAAATCAGGTGTTAATGAGGCTAATGAATGCTTAGGCTAATGACTGCTCATATCAATCAATTAAGAATATTGCAACAATGGCTTGGAAGGAAGGAACTTACTAAAAGCATGATTACTCTCACAGACTGCATGAGTTGTTGCTGATTGATTTTCCATGACGGTAATAATAGAAATGTGTGCAATTATAATAATCAGCTAACCCAAAGGAGGCACTTCACAGGGGTGTGTGAAGAGTTGAACCCAGAATATACAGGGGTTGTGGTTGACATAGCTGGCAATCGTTTGTTTGTTTTTCTAAGAGCGATCTTTCAATAAGGAAGTGTGTAGTACAACAATATGGGGGTTACATTGAGATCTGATTGACATCAAAAGATGTGACATCAGTCTATCTGTGTCATGCAGATAAATAACCTCTTCACCTCTCCTCTTTTAATATTCCTATCCTGTGCTCCTACTGTTCGGATGGGAGTGAAAAATGGGAAACATAAGCCAGAACAAATAGATATGAGCAGGACAAACATGCCTTCACGGTTGTAATGCTGCTGGTGTGCATGGAAGAGGGTGTTTTGCTGAGCTGTGTGGGGTTGTAGATCAATCACAGGTCTTTATCAAACACGTTTGTGTTCATACTATGTTCGCACTGATGACGTATGAAAACCTGTACTTGGACAAATAATTCACATGATCAGCTTGTGTCTTTTGTGTAGCATTTTGCATTGCAATCCACAGAGAGACCAACCCTGCTTTGTGCTTCAGATTGGTAGAGACACACCCCTTATTAAACCCCCCTGTGTGTATCTATAAAGAAAAGTGTATCGTATAAACCCAGATTGTTTATAAGAACATATTGGTGAGGAGGAGGGAAGGATGTTGGTGAGGAAGATAAAGTGATGTTGGTGAGGAAGAGGAGGGGGTGCTAGTGAGAAAGAGGAGGGCTGGTAGTGAGGTAAAGGATGTAAATAAGGAAGAAGAGGAAGTGTTAGTGTGCAAGAGGAGGGATATTAGCGAGGAAGAGGAGGGGTTGATGAGGATGAAGATGGGTGGTTGTGATGAAGAGGAGGAGATGATGGTGAGGAAGAGGAGAGACTGTTAGTCAGAAAGAGGATGGGATGTTGATGACGAAGAGGATGTGATGGTGATGAGGAAGAAGAGGGTATATTGGTGAGGAAGAGGAGGGGTAGTGGCTGTGAGGGAGAGGATGGGATGTCAATGAGGAAGAAGAGGGGATGAACCCGGCTGTGGGATGGGGGCGGGGGGGTGGGGGGGGTCATACTGAGCGTTCGGTAATCAAGCGGTCAGTGGAACCAGGCGGAGAGGGGGAACAGGTGGGGAGCCGGCCTGCCTGCCTCCCCTGGGACTCTCAAGCGTAGCGAACACCCGTCTGGAGGACACGCAGGACAGAGTCCTCTGCCGCTAAAGGGATTGGACAAAAAGCTCCGCACCAGGAGTTGCCGTAATGCAATGACACTGTGTCGATGTGTAGCTACACTGTGAGTGACGTATCGTTAGCCTCATAGCATGTTTGCCAAATTTTGGCCAAATTGTGACATCTAACCTAACTCTACTCTCCTAACGCTGCCGATTCACTGCGCCTCATTGGCTGTATCCAATTGCTTTATATTCCATTATCACTATCTGCCCCAGTCGTGTATTTGACTTAGGATTTTTTTATGCTAAATACAAGATGAACCTTAAAATATGACTTGGGCAATAATGCTATTAGGCTAACGATATTATAAACCACGCTTTGCGTGACAGAAACTGTAAGACGTGACACCGTCATGAGCATAATCGCACACACAATGCGAGACTGAAATGATCAGTGTGAATTGATTTTATTGATTCAACTTACGTGGTCAACATATATAAACCTTTCGTCTACAAAACACGCAGATAATTAGGCACTATTTTTGGCAAGTCAATTATTAGGCTGGCTGTGATGTGCCGGTGACAGGTAAGACTCGAGGCTAGACTCGTCTCGTAGAGACAACCCAGCCAGAAGCAGCTGAGAATTTAATTGCACCACCAAACAAGGTGCCGAAAATAGTGGCACATTATCTCTGTGTTTGTGGACAAACTACAATCTTGTTGTGTTGTAACGGCCACCTGTTTGAAAAAGCAACTATTCAGAACCCATTGGAAATCTTTGGAAGGTAATTTAAAGTGCAGGCTCCTCACAGGAAATGAAGCTAGGCTAATGTGACTCTTAAAGACAGTGGAAGCGGCTAACAGAAAGCAAATGCTTGCCCGGCGAACTTCCCTACTAGACGCACAATGAAGATTTGGACGACAAACGTCTCGCCTTGGTATGACAGGCAAATTGCCAATTTACCGATTACTTGTGAGATTCCTTTTAGATATACTTAATAAATCCTTACATATCTTATTCATTTCTATTTCAGCAATATTGCCATAGATTGGGTTTCATTGACAAGGTGTAGCCTAATGCAAAACGTATCAGACCTATATCGTAATGACACGATTTATGACGCTTGCATAATAATCTGTTTAAATTACTTTGGCTAATGGCTAAATCTCCTTTGAAAATGCTCAGGTGCGGTTTTCCTTTGTAGACCTGGGCCCTATAGTCTGTGCTTCTTTTGGAGCGGAGTGACAATATGGATTGTAATTGCTTAGGAGGGGAGACAAGGAACATGGTGCAGATGAGGAGAGAATACAAGGAGAGGAGAGGGTTGTATAGAAAGAGTGGAGCGGAGACAAGGAGAGGAGTGGAGACAAGGAAAGGAGAGGGCCGTATAGGAAGAGTGGAGAGGAGAGAAGAAGAGGAATGCAGACAATGACAGGGGAGGGGCTTATAGGAAGAGTGGAGAGGAGACAAGGAGAGGAGAGGGGCGCATAGGAAGAGTGGAGAGGAGACAAGGAGACGAGGGAATAAAATAGTAGTTTGATATCTAACATTTCTATGTATACTCTTTATGATTCTGAACAGGCTCGTTCCGTCCATATGGGCAGGTTGGGCAGCGAACTACTTGAAAAAAAGCATGCTCCCAAAAAAATAGTTCCTCAGTAAACCATGGCTTCAAGTCTATTTTTAATAACATGGATTTCACATTAACTCTCTATAGTTTCTGTAGCCTTTCCGGATATTTTTGTTGAAGAGAATTTAGAAATCTAAAAACTTGGCCCAGACAGACCGGACATAAACATTATCCAACAAACGAAGGATAGGGGGAAAACTTACAACATACCTTTCTCCCGAACATGGTATGAAAAGAAAAAATGGGGTTGCTCTAAGAGAAACGCTGTGTTTTGTTTCCCATGTCTACTTTTTCGTATTGTTTGCACAGGACAAGGGGATATATGGACCACGGGTGTGAGTGATGTGAAGCACATGTATATATATCTATTAGAATATTATACATATATGTATAGATACATATTACAAAAACAAATTGTGGGAGTGGTCATGCGCCAGTAGTTTCTGCCCCACTGAAATTTAGGGTCACAACACGCTACTGTTTCTGAAACGATCAACCCCAAATGATAACAATTCCTGGCTACGCCACTGGTGTGTTTCTGTGGATGAATAACAACAATAAGAAAACTTTGGCCATTGACGTCATCTGTCCTATTTGTAGAACGCAAATGCCAGACTGATGACGTTCTCGTTGGTCCAGGCTCTTCTGGGCCGCTGAGTGGCTGTTGCTGACCCTGATTTTTATTCACAACAGGCGAAGGAAGTACTGCAGGGCTCTTGTATCAGAAAAACAGCCCTACGAGAAGGTTCCCTTTAAGATTGGAACCAATGCATTAACCCAATGCGTTAGTGAACCCGTCATACATGACAGGCTGAATATGCATCATGCATACCGAATACTGATGAAGCTCGGAGAATAACTTAAGTCTGCCTGTTTTTTCTGTTTTTAAAACACTTAGGAAACAGACATTTTAGCTTATTCTGGTGTGATCCAAGTGCAAGCATTGTACTGAAAGAATAATGGGTTTGCCAGTTCTACTCTTCTGGCTGAAACATTGTATTTATATAATAGAATAACATAAATTACCACACTTCAGAATCGTTTACGGAATTGCAAGGGAAAAATGGACCCTCAGCCACTCTTTTAATATTCACCAATACAGAAACACAAAATATTACATTATCGTAATTATGTAGAGTAATTCTTTGCTTTGCACAGCAGGAAAGCAAACCCTGTTATTAACATAAATGTTATCTTGCAGGCTGCTTTTTTTTCCCTTTGTCTTATATTAAGAAAGGTATGGCATTTATATATTATATAAACATGACATTCACCCCCTTCCATGTTGTGAAACGGTGATGACACTTCAACAGGGTGAGAGTGTCTGTGGATATAGAAAAAGTTAAATCGGGAGGCCGACAGCCCCCCACACAATTCCGTCTGCGGCTCAAGTTTCAAAACATTCCCACACTGTCCAATCACTCCCACCTTTACATTCCCACCAATCACGTGCCCCCCTTGCTTCAGTGTGGATCGGTGCAGAATAACGCGTGCATATATACCTTATATGTCCGCGGTGTCATGTTGAAGCCCTCCTGCGTCCGCTCTCCTCCGGGTCTCGGGTTTGTTCCGTCGCCTACAGCGGCAGGTGTGGCCAGTGGAGACCACACCAGAGGTTCTGTCTCACAGCCTCAGCACCTCCCCCTGCGTGTGGCCTCTCCACCGAGAAGGGAAGCTCGTCTCCGGGCTGATTTCCTGGCTCCGTCGTACCATGAAGACGAAACCCATGATGGCAAAAGTTTATTTTGTGCATCAACAAAATTGTATGAACAAAAGCAAGTCTCTAATATTTGAAATGGTAGGTAAATGGTAAAAAAAAACTTTTCGGTTGGATTCAGAAGATTGTAACTGTCAGAGTTCGGAAGTTTGGGGCGAGAAATAGGAAAACAAATAGGGTTGGTTATTGTAGTGCTATGAGGGCAATGATGGATATTATATTTAATGCCCGACAGCAAGGGTGTTTGGTTAAACCAGACTGCTTATCCAAAGGCAAGAGATGAAGAGGATGATGAAGAAAATGAATGAGAAAAACCAAGTATTTAAGACTCGCAGGCTTGAATCGAAGCACACAAACAGGCATCACTCTCTCTCACACACACACACACACACACACACACACACACACACACACACACACACACACACACAGTCACACCCCTTGTGACCCCTCTGTCTCACACACACAAAAACAAATACATACTGCTAAACACACACACACACTCTCGCACAGTCATGCCCTCTTTATGATTCCCTCTTTCTCGCTCTCTCACACAATGTGGCGTTCTAACGACCTGTCTGACCTGTCTATCTGTCGATCGGTCTATCTGTCTGTCTACTTGTCTATCTGTCTGCCTGTTTGGCTATCCGTCTTTAAGATCTTTGAGAAAAAATGAGGCGGCCTTTGAAAAAAATACAAGGAAATTAGGGGAAATAACAAAGGCTACGAGCTATAGAGAAGAAAGACTCTGAAAGAGTCATCACTGCGGTTATCACTTCAGATTATCACTGCGGTGAGCCAAATTGTTGGTATGTTTTCTTTGACGATGACCTATAGCCGGCTAGCATAGTAACAAGGACTAAACAATGTTAACGCCTAATGCTCAGCCATTAGACTGATCTACTGTAGTTTCTAGCTCCTGCTAATATATGCATACTTAATTGGATGTCAGCTAGCTCCCTGAATGTCCCTATTTTCCATACTTGGCAATAATGTTGCGCACGCACGCAGGTACACGCAGGCACGCACATGCAGGGAGACACACAGACACACGCATGCATTCATCTACACATACACTCACACAAAGTGTTCAACAGACAAAACTCACACACTGAGTCCAACATTGTGTGACACACTCAACAGCTGGAAAATAAGTGCTATGTTTGTGCTAGAGTTGCGTATGAAACATCATTACATTACATCATTACTTTATAGGTTCAGCAGGCCTGTGTGGCAGCACAGTTTAACTCTTATTTATTGATTGATTCATCTATTTTCTTCCCCGCCTGCCTTGTGCAATAAATCTGTCACTCACCTGTCCATAAATACGTTTTTGCAGTCCGGTCACATTTGCAGTGTGTCATCATCATCATGGAGATCTGTGAGTCATTAGCGAGCAATGAATTTAGCTTATAACGGACTGTCCGTCAAAGCAGCCTGGGGAAAGTTTCCCATGCATTGCGCGGGCTTTGTTAAACTGCGCGCTTAGAAGGCTGTGTGTCTGTGTGCACACTATGCCTCAAGTGAACCATCACGTAGGGACATTTTCCGTTCTAAAGTACATTCCAAGGAATAATGTGTTGCTTTGCATTGAGGCGGTGTGTGTGTTTTGAGATAAGACGTGGGTGATGAGAATCTAAAAAAGTTTCCCTGACAGCCTCAGTGTCTCTTTACTTTACATAAAGGTACACACACGCACAACAGCCCATATACAAACACCCACGCTAATCATTTCCTTGTGTTTAGACGTACATCCTAAACTAGGGTTGAACCCGGATTGCCGTCATCTCATATCAAAGGGCGCCTGTTATACCGCCAGCTGTTATGTTGATGAGCCATTACGAGTCACATCGAGGTAATTGGATGGATGTTCTAAATCAATACCATTAGGACATGATTCCACCTCACACTGTCTTCGCTAGATGGCGCCCCTGGTGTTTGCTTCACGTATTCAGCAAAGTGGCCCATCTTCTCATTAGAACAACTTCGACACATCCGGGTTGACACTCAAACTTTTGATATCACAAAACTAACGTTTTTCAAAATAAGCTTGCAATGTCTGATCAACTAGACACCTAGGGGTCCTTTAACCAGAAGACAATGCAAGTTCAATGCAATAGGAATGAAGATGAACCCAGTGATCTGCGTCAATACATTCAATTTTGCCAGAACATATTGAATCTTGTTTGTCCAATCAGAAGGCTGATTGGCAAACCGTTAATTGATCTCCATTACACACAAAGCCTTCTCAACAGCCCAACAAACCCTTGCTAAAAGCAAAGTGAACAGAGGCATGCGGCTAATCCCAGGGTTTAAACTGATTTATCAGACAGGAGTTTAACGTGTCTAAGTGTCGACACCTGTAATTTTAGCCCCCCGGTTGTGAACACTTGAACCCCCCCGCCCCCTCGGGACATATTTACACGGAGAGCTGTTGACAGGGAGTGGAAAAGCCCACCAGGGAGGCCGGCTATGTGTCCGCATTCAGCCCTCCCGGAGCCAAATTCTTGTCGCCATGGGAGCCTGAACTCCCACCGTTACAGTTAGCCATGACTCAAAGGGGGAAGCATAACAACAGCCGGTGAGGCCACAAAGCGGCTCTAGAGACAGGTCCATGTTCTCCAGGGCGAGGTGGTAAATCCAGAGGCATAACCACTCCACGCCTCCTCTATTCATAGCGCAGCTTTAACGGGGACACCGCACCACGAGACATTCGTGAGTTTTGGAGAATGTTTTCTAAAAATGGCTGATTAGCTTTCCTCTTCACAGTTGATAGTATCTTGCTTTCTTTATCGTTCATTAAGGACATGATGAATTCTCTTTCCAAGTCTCGGTGTGTTTATTAACCGTGTACATCTTGCATGAACTCGGCATCTGTTGACTTACGGGTAACAATTGAAAGAGCTTTTGTTTGATCAACTTTATTCAACTCAAGCAGTGTGACATTGCTTGCCCAAAACGATCTTGGCTGCCCCATGTGCTACATCAACAGTGTGTCCGTGGACAGGTGACTGAGGTGTGATTAACCCGGGGAGCTCGAGGTGAGGAGGGTCTGAAATGGCTCTTGGAATGCAGCATGTTTTTTCCACATTACATAGGTCCCATCAAAGGACCTATGTATGACTGATCTAAGGACATCAGGATGACTGATCAATATATATACTGGTCACGTAGCCTCACTTATAACAGACTGAGATGCCTCATACCAGTTCATCTTTGGTATTGGTGTTCTGTAGCTCCTTTAGGAAATGGAATACAGGACTTCAAGAAGCATTTTTACGTTTATATGCACTTTGATTTGCTTAGACTTAGAATAAATATTTCCCTTGCAATGACTAAGCAGGAAATTGTATATAAAATGCTTGTGGTTTAAAAAACATAGTTTACTGTGACGCAATGAATAAATGCATCGGACAAATGACAAATTATTGAAGTTAGTGGTTAGTCCTTCAGGCTTTACTGGGTTTTTAATGCCCATTTTATCACGCCATAAAGTCACCATAATAACCCAATGTTCTTGGGTTCCCTCCGTCTCAGGGATGCTTTATTTACCAGGCTAGGACCCTCAATGAACACTTATCTTTCATACTGTGCACTGTAAGCCCATTTCAAGTCCATTGCATGTCTTTATCAATATGCCTTAAATGTCACTAAATCTAAGCCTTCTTATTGATGAGTTCAATCGTCGGTCCATGCGAGCTAGGAGAGGCGCCTGCCCCCCTCCCTCCCCCCGCCCCTCCAGCTCCCAACCAAACCCATCTTCCTACCAGCGTTGCCAGATTGGGCCAGACTTCCCGCTGATCTGTACCCCTCACGGAGCGAGGCGCGCGTCGACGCCCGGTCTCCGTTCCGCGCTACAAAGCGCGCGCGGAGCTGGATTGGCTTGGCAGTAGTAGTCGGACCCAACAGCAGGACAACTCGCCAAAAGGGAACAGAGAGCTCATCTCCCCGTGCCTTTTTGCCTCATAGTATCTTTGGTGATGAAGTTCACAGGAAATGCCTTTGCATCGATGGAGGGTGTACGGAATATGAATCGTTTTTAGGAGATTCAGTCGTTTTCGTTTGTTTTTTTGTTGTGAAAAGTGCCGTTTTTTGGGTTGGAGAAACCAAACGGGATATTATCGTCTTTGCAACTCTCGTGCGTAATGTCTGTTCGTGCTTTGTGAATTTACGCACCGCAGTAAATAAGAATTGTACCAGGTTAATTCTGCAAATGCGAGGACCTTGGACTGTACATTCATCCGGTGGATACGGGGTCGGTGCTCCAGCCTGGTGGAGGTAGAGAGCCGGTGGTAGTGGCGAAGGATGATCTTGACGGTGTTTCACAAGTGGAGGAGCGCGCGTTACTTCTGGATTATTTCCACGGTCATGATTCTGTTGCCTCTGATCTGCGTTTTGCATTCGGCTGCAGCGGCGCCTTCCCTGACGACGGGACAGCTGGACATCGGGGTGGTGAGTAAAAAAGAGCCCCTTATCTCTCTCAGACCAGGACTTGCGCTGAATCCTCAACACCTTGCTTGCTGCAGCACTTGGCGACGTGAGGTTGTGAAATGTGTTTTAACGCTTGGGAACGGAGCGTTTATGTTTCAATCGATGGAGCAATCGGCTATTAATGACCATTATAACGCAGATAGACAGTTGAGCTTTGAAAGGTCAGACATTGAAGTATAGGATATTTAATCACTGATGTCTATTGATCATCAGAAGGCTGTCACTCCAGTGATCAGCTGGTTTTAAATTCCTCCGTGTGTGGTGACAGACAGAGCATCGAAACTTTTCTGCTGTCAGCAGGGACAGAGTGGAGCTGAATGCCAATTGGCTAAACGTTGCGCAGCTCAACATATTTGTATAAGGGTTGATCAAATAGTTATGGAAGATGTTGAAAATCTAACACTTTGAAATCCACGCTGCTTTCTCTGATGACTTGTGTATGGGTAGATGTTCCATCGATTACAAATGAAGATGGACACTTTTAGTTGACATCTGCAATGATTTAGTGAAATAACAGAATAACAAGACAAGAGTGTTTTATAGGACCTAGTCATGTCTTTAATCAACTGTCCTGCGCAGCAAATCTAAGTGTTTCTGAATGCCATTATATTTTAGTCATGGGACTATTTGTACATTTTTGACAAGGGGTGTGTGTGTGTGTGTGTGTGTGTGTGTGTGTGTGTGTGTGTGTGTGTGTGTGTGTGTGTGTGTGTGTGTGTGTGTGTGTGTGTGTGTGTGTGTGTGTGTGTGTGTGTGTGTGTGTGTGTGTGTGTGTGTGTGTGTGTGTGTGTGTGTGCGCGCGTGCGTGCGTGCATATGCGCGTATGTGCTCCTTCTGTTGAGTGCAGTAATGGAGTGTTGGCGGATGAGTGGTGAAGCGTGCACACAATCTCAAAACACACAATCTCATTACAAGGTTTGATAAAACATCCTTCAAAGGACCATGTGTTGGTGTTCTCAAACCCCTTACTCAAAGCAGACATAAGAAAATAAGGTAGCCTACTCATAAGGTATTAATTTCTCCCATTACACTAAAGCATTTCTTTGCTCCATTGTCTGAATGTGGCCATGACGTTTGCTTCTACACAACCTTCATCCCTTTCTTCAGTTTACAAAGCCCTCTAGCTCCCAGCAGAGCAGAATATGGTCTTTAGAGTTGCTGATACATAGCTAATTCCCATCCCACACAGCATCAACACATGAAGATAAACCGGCTGAAATATATTCCGGGATAACGATAACCGCTCAAATCATGTAACTCTGAGGTGCTGCTTTAAAAACGGATGAGGTTAAAGCAGGGCGGTTCTGGACCAATTTTCATGGGGGGGGCCAGACTGGGGCAGGTTGTTTTGTTGGAGGGGCACATTGAACCTGGGACGCAAAATATTTAGTTTAGTACTAAGTAACGGCGTTCAAAAGCACAACATACAATTATTGGCTTTTTCCCGTCACAGCATTTATTTCAGTAGCATAGTATTAAGTGTCTCCTTCAGTTACAGCAATTGTCAATATTATACATTTGAAATGTTCATTGGTTAAAGCAATTGTCAATATTGCAACATTTTGGGTTTCGTTCACTGGCATCAGACCGCTCAGTATCATACATCACCGACAGCAATAAAGTCAGCATGATAGATTATAAATCTCAAGTTTCACCTTGAGCGACAGTGCCACACCACACCATCGCAAGCTATCGACCCCACCGTCCGGACGGAGGTAAAAAGCAAAAAACGTTTGGAGGGGGGGCCACTGGGAGGTAGGCCTACAAGCTCAGTTTTACGGGAGCACTGGCCCCTGCTGCGCCCCCCCCCCCCCCCATAACCGCCCCTGGGTTAAAGATAGTGCTTGAACCTTGTTCCGTCGGTAATGAGCAATAGTGAGATTAGGAGAGCCGCATTTGACCTAAATTCATTTATCACCTAATAATTCAGCTTTCTGTGTTCCGTGCTGATCTCCCTGGCTTCTGCTTGTCGGGATTCTCTCACCGTTTCTGTTTCTCAGACTTAAAAAAAACAAATCTGATGCTAATCTTGTGTGTGTATTCATTTGAGTGTGCGCGCATGCATGCATGCTGCATGTATGTGTGCACGCATGTATGTCTTGAGTGTGTGCGTGTGTGTGCGTGTCTATGAGTGAGTGTGTGCAATCATACATGTCTGTTTATGAGTGAGTTTGTGTTTGTGTGCAATCATCAGTGAGTATGTATGAGTGTATGTCTGTTGTGAGTGTGGGTTTGCATTCATACGTGTGTGTGTGTGTGTGTGTGTGTGTGTGTGTGTGTGTGTGTGTGTGTGTGTGTGTGTGTGTGTGTGTGTGTGTGTGTGTGTGTGTGTGTGTGTGTGTGTGCCCATGTGCGTTTACGAGTCTGTGCGGGGTTGTGTGGGTGCAAACACTGCTGAAGTCCAAATCCCTCCAGCACTTGGCAGGTCAGCGATGGCCGCACCCAGCCAGCCAGCGTTATTATAATACAGAACTTTGGTCTGACGTTTCCTTAATGAGAACACCATCTGGTCACATCTCCACCGGGGCGGGCCACAACAACATCAGCATCCCCCTCCTTGCATCTTATTTGGATTTCTCTTTCATCTCCAGTCAAGTCCGTTCTATTTGTATAGCCACTAAGACAGCCACTAGGGCTGTTATACCCCCCCCCCCCCCCCCCCCTACCATCACCCCCCCAACCTACCACCATCCCACCCTAAGCCTTCTGAAGCACAGGGCATCACCTTGAGGAGGACGATTTGAGAGATCCCTCCTTCTCAGGCACAGTCAGGAGTGGTGCTGAACGGGAAACGTGATGTTATTATGTCAGCACAAAGCTCACTTAATAGAGACAAAGGTTATCGAACATTGAGTTAAAGACGGATGACAATGTTTTTGCACATGTCGAGGGCAAAAGTGAGCATACCTTTTGAAACAACGGCAAACTAAATAATATGAGACAAAAAGAATCCGACTTTAGGAATCGATGGGCGACTTGGCGAGGGTGTTTGATGTGACACCACCCGTCAGTAAGGGCCTACACATCGCCACGAGGAGACGGTGGCTCCAGCTGCTCCCCCCCCCCCCCCCCTCCTGTCATCCACTGGCTCCCTGCCCCTACATCCGTGGCAAGCACAGTGGCCCACCCTCTCAGACCACCCTGCCTCTCCCCCCTCTCCAGCCTCCAACCCCTCCCGTTCCCTCCCTCTGGGCTCCTCATAGACAGACCTTGTTGTGGCTGCGCTCCTTCCCTCCCCAGGCTCCCCAGGCCTTCCTTACCCCCATACCCTAATCCTGACCCTACGGTAAGAGCAGGGGCAAACACACAGGCCGGACGGACGGACGGCCGGACGGACGGACGGACGGACGGACGGACGGACGGACGGACGGACGGACGGAACGAACTATGTGATGACACAGATTCTCTGGTTCGATTGTCTATGATCGGACTATCAATTCCTCATCAATAGAGAAATACTATCTATCAATTCAGGAACAAATAATTTGTTAAAGAAAATCCAACATAGATTCCAATAACAGAAATTATAAAATCTCATTAAAATCTACTTGGGCGTTTTTAGGAGGGAATGTCACTTGACAAAATATTTTAACAAAAGAAAAACATTGAATAATAAGACAGACAGACAGACAGACAGACAGACAGACAGACAGACAGACAGACAGACAGACAGACAGACAGACAGACAGACAGACAGACAGACAGACAGACAGACAGACAGACAGACAGACAGACAGACAGACAGACAGACAGACAGACAGACAGACAGACAGACAGACAGACAGACAGACAGACAGACAGACAGACAGACAGACAGACAGACAGACAGACAGACAGACAGACAGACAGACAGACAGACACTCTCAAACTAACACAGATGCATGGAATTGAGTGTTTCATCAGACGGAGATGAGGGCCAGGGATGGAAAGTGTTTGTGGGACGGAGGTAATGTGGGGGAGCAAGCTGGCCGCCTTCATTTAAACAAGTAGCAAACATAAAATCAATGGTTCTTGCCGCTCGGGTGAGTTTGCCATTTCAGGCTCTAATGAATCAGCCCGGAGACGTACACCTGCAAACCGCGGCAGAGCCGTTGTGTCTTCATTGTGCTCCACACATGTGGCCTTGAGCAGGAACGACGACCAGAGATACTCTGTGTTGGACACAGGAAGTGATCTGCCCACTCACTTGTATTCAGAGTTGTATACCATTTTTCTTTAATGTGGTTGTGTAACCACTTTTGAACAGTTTTTGCGTTTTCTACTGCTTCGTAGATGGGAACGGCAAATTTGGTTAACGGCGTATTAGTGGCTGTTCTGTCAAAGAGTCCCACTGGTTTACTGCTAGGGGAAGTGCCCTCAGGCCCATTGATCAGGTCTGAATGCTACCTTCAGAGAGAGAGAGAGAGAGAGTGAGAGAGAGAGAGAGAGAGAGAGAGAGAGAGAGAGAGAGAGAGAGAGAGAGAGATCATTGACCAAGCGGAAAGCTTTTCTCTTGAAATATTGATTTTTGTAATATATGAGCAGCAAGAGACCTATAATCACTTCTAATCCAACCTGTCATTCACTTCTTGCCTAGAATATAGTTAAAACATTACTGTCGGAGTCCGTCTGATTTGCTGTTTGGTTCGTGATCTCCTTAGATTCCTGTTTCAGTCCTGCCTCTCCATCAACTAACCTTATGGAATCTTCTCTCTAGAAAGTTTGGTTTTCAAGTTTGCCACACATTAAAGGTATTATTTGTAACACTGACATCTAATTAAAGTGTTTCAAGTGTTTGCCATGTTGAGCTGAGTGCAACATTTTACACATATTTCTTGAGACAAGCCCCATTATTCTACTTCGACATGGCCTTAATTTTAAGTTAAGCAGCTGATGTATGCATTTGCTAATAATTTATTGATTTCATATTATAAACCAGCTCGTAAAGATGCATGGCTGGCTACGTTTACGGTAACATAGATATAATCTAACATTAGCTGAGGCTAAATGCTTACCGGTTCAGGAGAAAATGTCCAAAATCGACACCCAATTTGAGACTCTCCTGGGCTACAAGCTGTCTATCTTTCAAATGCCACTGCGAGATTTACCCGTGTTTAAGCACGTCTCTGGTCAAGGAGCTTTGTCGAAAGAGGACAAGGCTTTTAAGATCAGATCTAGTACAATCCCTGTTGATCCAGTTTGCTTTCATGCTTTACTGGCTTTCATGGCTTTAGCACACTTTGTTTGTGTGCCAATTTCTTTCATATCTGGCATCCCGGGCTGTCGAAATGGGCAGCGAGTGTAGTCAACTCAGTAGAAAAGTGCTGTGTTAGTGTCATTGGCCTTAAAGGGCCCCTAACAAAGGACCTTTAACAAAGGAGACCATCCTGGCTGTATAAATGTTCTCGTAAAGCTTGCATTTGGACTTCGCAGGTTTCCAAAACCTCTGATGACATTCCATGATTTACTATACTAATTGTGTTACATTTGGCTTATTTATCAGCCGATATACACGTAACCAATATGAGTAGCCAATATGCTGACACTATTAGTCTAAACCTTAAAGTGCAACACATAGGAAACAACTTCCCAGAGCCTGACCATCAAAAGGAAACGGTATGTGTTATTAAAGAGTGCAGCGATCCAAAGGGAAAACCACAAGGCAGGACAGATCACTTTACAGTAGTGCAGACCAAGTGGTGTGGGCAAGGGAGTGGGAAAGCCTGCTTTTCAGAGCAGAACTGCACGCGATGGTCGCCCCTTCCCTATTGGCTGCTGGTGATTTCATGACCGTCTTGAGGTTAAGGGATAAGCCGGCCCACTCCCAGTGTGCCCCGTATAGTAAAGCCTCAAACCAGCTCCATGTGTTCCGTTCACTGGTCTTCTATCAGCCGCCTCCCATCTCCCTCGATGTCCTTTCCCCAGATCAAGGGGCCTGGTTGCCGCAGCTATTCAGAGGGGACGACCACATTTGTAATTAGAGTGGTTTCTAGTGTTGCGCAGGCTCGCATGCTGAAGCTTAAAATAGCCCGCAGACCGTGAGCCGGAGTGCGGGCAACGGGACCGCCTTGAAAGCCCCCATCAAGGAAACCCCCAAAGAAACAACAAGCGCAGCATCGCAGAGTCTGGCGAGACTTCAAGAAAAAGTTAAAAGTTTTTATTGAAACGCTAAAGTTGGTTTTTGAATGTCTGTGTGAGTGTGCTTGATCAAAATACCACTTTTCCAATGCCAATGCCAATCACTTTGAGTGCTGAACAAAGTTCAAACACGAACATTGATGCGAAAAACGTGTGAGATCAGTTATCGATTCAATGTTTTTTTCAGTTTTTCAAGCTCTGCTCTAATGCTGAATATGCTGAACAAAGAATATTAAAAAATTCAGATATTCTGGTGGTTCAGTGTGGTTGATGGTTTTATAACAATAATTCAGCTATTTCAATGTTTAAACGAGGCTGAAAGTTCTACCGACTATAACGCAATGAATTTACTTTTTATTTATTTTCTTTTATCCTCTCTGATAATAGGATGTTCCTTCACAAACCTAACGAATATCCGAATCTTCAAATGAAGTATCTCGGCCAGCCTGCCTTTGTTATTTTGATCACTGTATTAACGCATGACTACATATAGATAACAGAAGATGAATCCAACAGTCTCATTTAGCTCATTATACTTAATACAGCAGCCCAGAAGCGGTTGACATTTGCAGCTGTTAAAGAAGCTTTTTGCATTAAAACACATCCATAAAATACTAATTACTCACTTTGAATTACCTATTCTTTAATCTACTGTTTTTAAAGTGAATAATTAGTATGTTATGGATGTGTTCTAATGCACAAAACATTAGAATGCAGTAGACATTCTTTAGTCTACTGTTTTTAAACTGCTTTCAATGAATTTTCAACTGCTTTGAAAAACCTCTCTGGCAAGCTAGCGTGTTCTGAGCGGAGCGCGGGGTCCGTAGAGTCTCTGTTATATGAGTGTGAGTCAGTCGTCCAGGTTGAGATGAGTTTGCCTTCAGCCCCCGGCCCTCTGATACAGTACAGAGAGAGCGTTTTCAAATCAACGTCTCCGCTGAACAAAGGGCCTTGAACCCGGGTTTGACTCAACTCACCCGCGTTCTCCGAAGGGCCCTTACATGTCTGGCGAGTCCTCCTTCGTTCTAATATATCTATTAACCCTCTCTGTGGTTGTGCCGCCCCCCCCCCCCCGGTCCATGTTCTACTGTTGGGACCGTTTATCTAACCCTAACCCTAACCTTAACCTCTATCTGTTCATCCTCTAACCCTGGATCCGTATGGCACCGTCGTCTTAACTCTCGGTCTATGTACTTCACATTGTCCATGTTCTTGTTCATGAAAATCATGTTCATGTTCACTAGGTCCATGTTCTTCACGTTCGTTTATCTCTCCATCCCTCCGTCTGTGCACCCTCCAACCCTGGAACCGTATTGTGCCACTGTCTTCCCTCTCGGCCTGTATGTATACGTATCGGGCTACATGCTGCAGCTCTCCATGTGGTCTATTCAATCAGGGTTCCTTCATCATGTTTTTCTGATGCTCGCTCAAACTACACGACAACAGAAGGAGCACATTCACACACAGAGGCACACACAGAAGCACACACAGAAGCTCACGCACGCACGCACACTCGCACACACACAACTTGTAAAAATGTATAATTAGGCGCATGATTAAAACATAATGGCATTCAAAAACACTTTAATTTGCTGCGCAGGACAGTTGATTAAAGACATGACTGGGACATATAAAAACATGTTGTTCTATCGTGTCACTAAGGGCATTCCCACGGAACAACCTCTGCGTCTCTAACCCTACACTTCCAGTCGGTGGCTGCCCAAGACAAACATGGGGTTGTTTTTAAGTGTAACGTTAAACCTTAAAAAACCTCAGCGCTCTGTGCCTCCTTTTTTGTTTCTTAATGAACCAGGGAGCCAAGAGTAAACCACAAAACCACACATTGAACTGATGAAAAAATAATGAGAAAAGCTCTTGTTATTCCTGAGTCATCCCTTTCATTTCTAAAGCGATGGTGTTCGACGCTCGACTCCCCGGTCTGTGGGGCAGCGGTGGCGGAGCAGAAGGAGAAGCGTTTGGTCTGTTTGAATCCCCGCAGCAGGTCAATAAGACTGTAATAGTTGGCTCATCGCCTTCTGCTCCCCACTGCGGACTCTCATCATCATTTTTGTATTGCTGTAATCGATAGAGCAGATCCATCATGTGCAGGCCCTATGCATCTATAATGTTCATTAGTTCGGTTGATATTTAATTATGAAATGACCGGAAAAAAAACTGTAATTCTATTCTATTCTGATGCTTGAGTTGGTTTTCATGCTGCGTTAAAGAATCATGCTGCATTACTGCTTTAACTCCACAAGGTCTTTATTTTTTCATCATAGCTGAGGATTTTTTTCAATGAAACGAACAGTTCACTGTGCATTATTACCTCATGTAGTGCACCACTGCCTTTCATTACTGCCCCCACTGATTTATGAATAGGATTTCAGCGCAGTGGCCTCATTTCATTCACAACCCAATGAGGGAACTTGCAGCCTAGAAAGCAGCCTATGCTTGACTGTATCTTCAGATTACTTTGAATAGCTGCTAATGTCGTGAATGTGAACATAACTTTACCTCGCTGTGCAACAGCTTTCAATTGAATCGCCGTCCGATGACTAATCAACTGCACATCTGGTGGCTATCAATTCAAACAATCTTCTGCGATAAAGACCCTCCACCATCACTCATTAGCCCTCATGTTTCCCCAAGTTCATTCCTCGTCTATTGACCTTCATCTTCTAAATCCATCCGTCGCCCTGCATCTTCTCTCTTGCTATCGGCCTTTAATGACTGTTGAGTCTTCATTCTCTCGGCCGTCTCTCCCTCTTTGTGGTGCTGTTGTTTTAATCATCCGTATCAGACTCCCATCTAAATCTAAATGGAGAGAGGCTGAGTGAGGGAGCACCGCCGCGGGCGTCGCGTATCCAACACAGCGCGGGTTTTTTTCCTCAGAGTGTTGCGATCAATTAACCCCGATCAACTGTCTGTTCCCCGCTGCCGATAGTTGGCAACCCCGGCGGCATGCCTCTGTCGTCACTCATGTGTGGTGCCGCTCCAGTGAAGACCCTGATTCACCCCACAGTGGGGCTCCTCCAGTGAGCTTTTAAGTTGAGTCGTGTCCATCAACACGTTGGAGATGGAGAGAGGGGAGGAGGCAGAGTAGAAGAGGCAAGGCACGGCTGCATCATCATATCTGTTCGGATTGATTTTCTTGTCGTTAAATGGTGCGTTGTTTTATTGGACTCCGGTTGTTCGGCGTATCAGAATGTGATTAGAATATTGTCAATTCATAATGGATACAATTGATTGTGGTGTTTTGTGATTATGTAAAACTTTCGGTAGAGACATCTGGTTTGTAGAGGCTTACACTCAAAATCAACAACCATTTGAGCATGACTGTTTTCCTACCCACTGTGGTTTTCTATTCATGGCACTCTTGAGTTCAACTCGATCACTTTCCCCCGGTTGAGAGAGTTGTTTGATGAGTTGTATCGATGCGCATCTCCACTTATCACCACAGGAGACCAGTTTCAAAGATGTGGTGCAACACAGCAACTGGCCAAAGTAACCAAAAGGTGAACTAAAAAAGAATATGGTTGGAATATGGGCATAAATCACAGCTAAGGGGCGTTATTCCGCCCGACAGCTCCTAGATTATAGAAAACGGTCACCCAAGTATGGCAACATGAAAGTAATTGACACACTCAAATTTAAATAGGTTTTATTAATTAATAATATTGTTCAAAATAAAGTAGGCCCTCCTGGCTGACTGCACATTGTGTGAAGCAGTTGCTATGCAACATCCACACTAGCGGCTAGCATATTTAGCTTTCCGTCACGCTGTTTGGCCATTTATTTACATGTACGCTGCCATTTATTGTACAACCACCGAAAAACTGCCAGCGTCAGTAGGATGGCTTTGACAACTGCTTGTTCTAGGCTTGCATTTTGTGTGAGGGGAAGTTGTGTTGCTTGGCGTGGGGAGGATGTTGCTCCACTTTCTCTGGTCGCCAAATTGCAGTTTCCAATAGCTCTAGAGTGTTTTTTCACTACTTCAGGCCATAATCTCCCTCCTGTCAAGACCTACATCCGATAGTTTGTGAATGGGGCTGCTGCTGCGGAGGCAGTGGTTGGGGTAGTTCTGCTGCAGGCTTGCTTTAATATTCTGGGCAACATTGTCAAAAGGTGATTGACATTCACATTGGCTCTCTAGTGTACCTGTAAAACAAAAAATTCAATTTTTCACTGCGCCCTATTTCCCAAAATCGTTACAGCAGCAACAAGTTTTATTCTTGGGGGAAGATAAAAGGCTGTTGTTTCCGAGGGTAAGTGGGAGATAGTTTTCTCTTAAGATGAAAAAGGGCAGAGAGGGTCGCAGGGCCATTCAAACATAAATCCCCTCGTGCTCTCTTTATTTTTCGCGGGTCATTGTGATTCTTTTGTGTGCTCATTGAAGGTCTGTTTAGCATAGTTTAGCCCATATTTGTCTCTTTGGGTGGTGATTGACATGGTCTATGAGCTGCCCTCATCTACCCCTGCAGCCGAAGTTCAGTTTAGTACGTCCAAACACACACTTTGTTGACAAGCAACTCCTGATATTGTCTGATAATGATGTGTGATGGACTGTCCTGTTGAGTTTAGGCCCGTCATGATTGGGTTACAGACTTTTTTCCGGCATATCGTCTCCGCTCAGTGGCCTAAAATTACAAAAATAATTTGGTTATCGCAATCATTTCTGGGGAAATATACGAGAGTCATTGACGAGACACAAGGACTGAGGAGTGGGTGGTTAATGTATGGGTTAATGTATGGGTTGAGGCCAGCACGGAGGTTGAGACAGCTGCTCTGAGGCCATGGAATCCACCTTTACGGTGCCTGACAGTGGAATAGAAATCTCGCAAAATATAATTGATCCTCTTTAAACTATGTCGGAAAGTCCATTACCTCACCATTATCTGTGAGCCAGTTTTTGAAGCATTTCTGCATTTTTCCAGATTGTCGATTACCTCTTAAGGTAGCTCTGCATTTTGATGAGCAGGTTAATTTTCCTGGAAATAAGCACTGCTCAATCCTCTCCACCATAGTTAAGCCATCACGGAGGTCGAAGTTAATCTTAAATGTTAGCATTTTGTTAGCTAGTTAACTGAATCGGAATTACAAGGGAATTAGACATCAAAGCCGTGGTTACCCGCTTTATATATGTGCAAAAACTATTTAGATTTTCTCTTGGACCTAACAATTGGGGTTATTCATTATGCTTAACTTCAGTGTTTCCTCAGTGTGCTCATTTTCTCTAATATCATCAAAACTCAAACTAAAATCACACATATTTACTCGGTGCTTTGCATGCAAACACTGGTGAGGATCAAGCATTACTTATAGATGCTTATTAGATAAACGAGTTGCTCATAGTGAAGTGTGTAAAATATTCATGCATGAGACGACAAACCCCGCTCTAGTCTCTGTATTAAAAGGGCCGATGAACCCGATAACCAATCGCTACTGTTATTTGTCTGGTGTCTAATGTTACCTTTACTCTCATTCAATGACATGTGGAGTCCTGTTCCCTAACGGGCAACCGTATAAATGCTAGGATACCATGTTGCTGAAGACCTCATCCCATGTGACATCACATGGGATCACCTCATCCTTCCACAAGGATGGAAGGAGATCTTTGATCTGTTGGTGAATCATCAGAGAGGACATATACAAAATGTTCAAATAGAAAATAATGTACAAATATGTATCCAGCAATTTCAATGAAACATTTTCTGAAAAAAAATAATATAGCCTACTTAGGAAAAGAAATCGGTTCAGCTATCGAAATCGCGATCAAAATTTGATTAATTGCACAGCCCTATTAAAAAGTAGGTACAGGTTAGGCAACTTGCTTAAGGATGCCTACAGTTGTGCTGCAAGTTGAACCCGGAAACTCTGGGCTAGGGCGGGGGGGGAAACACCATAACCAACACCATGCTCTGTTCCAGGTGGTGAAACGGGGGCTCATGAAGTTGAAGACATGCCCTCTCTGTGGATCCACCACAGGGATCAGCTTGAGGTGTCTATTCATTTCTATGATGAGCAATGATTGCTCATCATTGCCTGGCTAAATGATGGAATGGTTGAGCCAAGGGAGGTAAATGCCCTTCATTAAACAGCCATATCGATAAAGCTTAATATGCAGTTCTCCCTGGCACCGTTCACACTGATCCAGAAACATTCTGATTGTTATCTACCTTGTTCTGCGTCGAATTTGACCTTGAATTTGATGGCTTGAAACTAGGGCTGGGCAAGTTAACGCATTAATTACGCGTTAACGCAATCTTATTTAAACGCAATTAATACAAACTGACGCATTAACGCACATTCTCTTTTTTTTTTAACAGAATGTCAATATTCATATCAAAAATCTTTTTTGTTTTTAGGTCCACTTACTTTACATTCAATTACAATTGTGTAACAAGTGACTGCCTGATTACAATTCCCAAACCAATGTTCCGATATTCAACCCACACTGAGTGAGTCAATAAAACTCCCTTTAGATCACTTGGTCTAGTTTTTGCTTATTAAGTACATTTGGTATGAATGATAATGTGTCATTCCATTTGATAATCTCATTTAACTTCAATTGGAGTGGATTTAAAATATAATGTGATTAATCGCAAGTTAACTCACCAATACTATTCGATTAATTACTATTAAAACTTTTCATCTTTGTCCAGCCCTACTTGAAACATGTGACTCATGTTTGCTTTGCCGAGTTCTACATACCCTGACGCACAAGCCCCATACAATAGCCTATTTCCTTGTTGTACTTTTATTTATGCATGGGTGAATAATAGATTTTTCAAAGAGTGCCTGAAAACCTTTGTCAAAGGGAAAATGTTTTCTTTGAAATATCATCAGAATATCGCAATTGTTAATTCAATATCCTAACCAAGACACAGAAAAGTTTTCTGAGGTTCCAATTCCCCGAACATGATGGGAATCTGTGTTTTTTTCTCTTTTCAGTGAGCAACGAAAAAAGAGAGCAAGGAAGTAAGCATATGTGGTGAATATCGAACACAAACCCAATTTTGTGTGTATGTGCGTGCGCGTGCGTGTGTGCGTGTTTGTCTGTATGTGTGCGAGGTGGGCAGTGTGGACACACTGGAGAGGAAATCATTTATTTTCTCCTGGTTTGCAGCCCGGCCAGGCGGTTCATGCCTGAAGCCAGCCATATCTGTTGATTTCACTCGGCCAATAGGATGAAGTGTCTCTTTGTGAAAGAAAAGAATGACATTGTCTTAAATGGGGTAGCTTGGCGGTGGCTTGAAACAACTTTAAGACCAAGAGGAGCTTGTCGCTTTGCAAGCTACAATTTGAGAGTGGCTTCAAAGTGGCCTCCCCACAATGCTGACAGTGTGCACTTTAATCTAATGGGAGCTGTAACTGCTTTAACGCACGGGTTAGACTTGTTGTTTGTTAACTTTGGTGTTTGTCTGCTGTTCTATCTCTAGAGAGTTCTGCGAGGGTTTGGGAAGTTGGAAAAAGCGGAGTTCAAAGCTGGGAGTGGTTGAAACTTGAATGTTACTTTTGGTTTCGTTGGCAGCAAACCTGTTGAAAAAACACAAATATATCCATGTATATTAAACTTATAGGTATATTAATGGTGTTCCGGTTGTACCTGAGGCTCTGCATTTCTTACTATAAGTATGCGCATATTTGATAACATTTATTGTTTCAGAAATTGCTCATTCCACAGACATTTTGCATTGTGTGTGTTTGAGCGTGCATGTTTATTCATTCAGGTTTATCTTTCTGAGTGGATATGCTCTTATTATCTCGGTATTAAAACTAGTCCGCCTACCTCTTGTATACGGGATAAGGGCAGAGGCAATGCCCACATGATATGTTGAAATCAAATGTTACAGAGCTCAGTCACCTTTTGGAATTACGCTACCATCTCTAATGGAGATGAAGCCCAAGGCACAAAGACCCAAAATATATCACATATTTTTTCCTCTATTTTAATACGATTAAATATGTATTCACACATGACGTAACAAACACTGCGCATTTGTCTGTGCAGAATACATATTGTATTCGGGTTCACTTGGTGACCCATTTTCATAACAAGGAACTACTGAGCAGGAGTACAACATAGTTGTAATATCACGCAACCGTATTTCTACAGTCCTTTATTCAGGAAAAATGGAAGCAGGCCATCCCTCTGAGAATGTAAGTTCCCCCTAATCCTAAATCAATGTGAGCAGTCCTCTGTATCCGAACTGTGGCAAAGTTTTACTTTATGTACTCGTGTTTCAAAGTGAATAATTTGGCCCCCGGAAACCAACTAGATCTCATCTTCAAAACAATGTGTTGATCTGTGGAAGCAAGAGCAGCACCATTATAAAATGCACTGACCTATTCAATGAATGCCAAACAAAGAAAAAACATAGGAAAAGGAATCTCTTTAAAATCCAAATGTAACCTCTTTTACTTCGGAAAATGTGCATATTTAACGCCCGGCCTAAATTATTGCTAACTGGCCAACTCGCAAATGGCTTGCATGTTTTGTCACTTCTGCACAGTCCAGTCAAATACGGACAAATCCATTTCGGAACAGGACCGGTTTCCTTCTGCCTCGGGCCATTTCTCTTCCGCCACATTACTTTGTTGGCTTTTGTTTCCAACAGTTGCCGCCTTTCAAAACAAACATAATATAGCATAAATAATACAGTATCCAAATATAACAGCCCCCCCCCCTAAAACAACTCTGGTGACAGGGAGGATGTGCATCGCTTGACTCTTTTACTTTGCTCTGGTGATCTTTTATTGATAAAAAATGTTAGATGTGCTGATTTTGAAAAACATTTGGATGTTAAAAAGAATAATAATTATACCTCATAAATTCAATCCAGCAATCAAAAAATCACTCAATATTTGCTGGTTCATTTGGCACGTAAGCCTACTGACAGAAATCACTAACTACTTAGAAAGAACGTGACACATAAGGCTATGGATATTATGTTTCCATACTTAACAAGTTCAGAGCTTTCAATGTAATTCTGCACACATAAATGATCCACTGGTATTCCTCCCCCACATCCCCCATGGTTAGTCTGCCCAGCGCACCAACGTGTCCATCATTAAAAATGCAACAAAGATGGTGCAGTGTGCACGGCATTTATTCATGTATGCATGTGGGAGTATAGTGTTGTCGCGCACACACACACACACACACTTGCACACGTGGGTGGAGGAGAGTCTGTGATTATGTATTGAATGGACGTATGTGCAATGCTTGCTGTGTCAGCCGACAAGTTTATTTGTGTTTCTATCAGTGTGTGTGTGAGTTTGTATGTGTGTATTTTTGTGTGGAGGTTTAGGTTTGCACAATACAATCAGCATTCAACATTAGCTTGATGTGGGCAGGCTCACTTAATGAGCATTATACTCACCTATTTTACAGCCTATTCCAACATCCTAATTTTATGGTTTCCATTCAAGCTCCAAATAACAGTTTTTATGTGTTTTCTCCTCCTCTGCCTTCCCGTTGCCTTCCTTCTTTACGAGGTTGTGTGAGGCGTGAAATTTATTTTCACGCCTATTTTTTCTCATACAAAACGGTGATAACAAAGGCCCAAAAGTACACATGATAGTAGAGAGGCTGTACAATAGGAACATGTTATCTCCAACAGCACACCCTCTAGTAAACAAGGGCTGAACAAGAGGATGAGCACGTATGGATACGGTGTACATACAAAACAGCTGCCGAAGATAAAATGACAAACCATATAGATTTTAAATGATTAGAACTGTACAGATTTAAATCCACTTAATATATAATTTAAGTTTGCTTAGAAAGTGACTCGTGTCTTGGTCTACTGTAGTCGACAAAAACAAAAACAAACATTTTGATGATTGATAGTATTAAAAACAGGCTTCTAAACACTGGAAAACAACACTTACAGCACTGAGGCTGCTGTTTCCACACTTCAAATACTGTAGCCAAATGACCTGCTACTAGGGATGTAACGGTATGAAAATGTAATCTGACGGTTATTGTGACCAAATTTATCCCGGTTCTTGGTTATTATCGCAGTATTTTTAAATACCCAAAATTTGCCCATACTTCATACTTAGTCCTCTTAGAAGGTAGGGATGAGCAACGATCGTCGAATAGTCGCAGTCACGTAGAATATCGAATAATGAATGTGACTGTCGTTATTTATTACACGGCTCCTCTCAATGCTGTTGAACGCTCCGTTCACTTGCATGGGCCTTCACAACTTCCGATGGTGAATACTCTTTTGATAATTCGTCGTTGCTAAGCATATAATGACCGCTGTCAAGGAAAGTTGATTTTCTTATTCTATCGTACCACTCCGCAAGAAGTCTGGTAACTTATCAACCCCAGCGTCCTCGGTTGCTCAGCGACGTCAACGTCTTTGGCGGACTACTTCTCTGCTGATCAACACTACGAATGCAAATAAATTGTAAAAAGACACACCGTGTGAAGTAATTTTTTTGACGTGTCTAGCTCACCGTCATGCAGGCTGTGTTCAGTAAAGTAAATAAATAAATAGCGATCTGTTTTCGGCGCATGTAGGCCTATCTGCCTAAGCCCACGTTGAAATAATTTTGATGTTGAATGTTGGTGAGATCAACAGATTGATTTCATACAAATCATAACAGCCTCTCCCTGTGTCATTGTGTGTGCGTGTATTCGAGATGCGTGTGTGCGTGCGTGCGTGCGTGGGGGTTCTTGATTGACCGATTATCGAATATTATTCGAATACTTCTCAGCGAATATTGAATAGTATTTTTGCCAGAAATGCACATCCCTATTAGAAGGCTGATGGCTGTCTTGAGCGCTGTCGTCTCCTCCATGATTCCAACTTCAAGAAACTTAAAAACATTATGTTGTGGGCTACACAGTGCGCCTGCGTGGCACCTTCAGGAGACTCGGACGAAGCGCTGGGAAGGACTTAAGCACACGGCATCCACACCGCGGGCGCGGTTATCCACCGAGATAATAATTTTATTTGAAATGAAAACGGTTATTGTCATTGACAACATTGTTATCGGGGTTTACCGTCACACCGGTAACCGTTACATCCCTACCTGCTACTTAATACAGGTGAAATCATAGAGTAACGAGAAGACTGAGGTAACCTTAGGGAGTTGGCGAGTGGCAAAATCAACAACTGCAAACTTCCGTCTAGACCCCCCACCGGTGTAAGTCTGGTGTCAACATGTGGTCCGCGGGGGTACTGCAGGGGATAAGTTGTTTTTTATATTCTTGAATAAAAAAAATACATTAATAGAAAAAATTATGGAGATTGTTCTGTTAATAAACTATTATGCCTCGTCGTTATTTAAAAAGTCCCATTGTGCAGTCCATTATGTTTTTCTTTTATGTTTTGTGTTAATTAGTAATTAATAAGCAGTGTTGCTGATTTTACTGTTTCCCACTGGCCATGGCCTGTTTGTAGTACGGTAATTGTGCATAAAGGGCAGATTGGCAGTCTCTGCTCAGCAAGTGCATGCGTATTTATCTATTATTTACTGTTCGCATGTAAGGTGGTCCACAAAAGATCTTGATGACAATTTAGAGGTACAACTAAAGTCCGAGGTAGGGAACCGCAAGTTGAGGCAGTAATTGTGAATGATATAGGGTGCACACTGCCTGTCTGTCTGTCTATTGCTTAACTAACCAGTTCGGCATGCTGCAAAACTACAAATCAACCATGTCCGGGACATGACCGTCCAGTTCCGACGGTCAGGTTGTGCTCGCAACATTTACAGTCCCGACAGACTTTATCGACCTGAAACCTTGACGGCAGTCCTTCACTCGTGCTACATTTCTTCTTTGTCCGAGGAGCATTCTGTTCCTGATTCATTTAAGCGTTGAAGGACATGTGGTAATGGTCCCGGAGACTTGCTTTGTCACACAAAGCCCAATTCAGTACAACTCACTCCCTCACCACAGGCAGAGGCAAGTGGTAGTTAATGAAGGCAGGATAGCTTTATGATTAACAATCTGTTGAGCTGTAGCCTCAACCCTCCCGTAGCACTGCTGTCCTCTAGGAGTTGTTTGTTTGTACTGTCTCCATTTTATGTCTCACTTGATTTGTCTGAACCCTATTGTATGGTCAGATAGACACAGACACGGACAGACAGACAGACAGACAGACAGACAGACAGACAGACAGACAGACAGAGACACACACACAGAAACACCCACATACAGACAGAGACACAGACAGAGACACACACAGAAACACCCACATACAGACAGAGACACACACACAGACAGAGACACACACAGACACACACATACAGACACAGAGACACACACACACACACAGACAGACACACACACACAGGCAGACACCCAAAGATACACACACACACGCACGCACACACACAAAACACACACTTTCTATAACCTTTTGGCTGCATTGCAAATGCATTTGTTAAGCATTCAGTCTGTATAATCAGAGCACGCGGCACACACCATGTCTGTCATATCTGCTAAATGCCTCCACATAACTCTGAATATATAACAGAGGTGGCCCGTGGCTGTTTAAATATCCCTTCAGGTTGTCTGGGATTATGTGGATCGAATGCAGCACCTTTTCACTGGTAGTTCATCATCCTAGTCACTTACCTGTCTGTATATATACTCGTCCTATAGTAGCCTTTATACTGTATTAATGAACACTGAATGAAATCTACTCAGAAAATACATGCGTTATGATTTTGATTTAATAATAATTATAAATATTAAGAATGGTTTTAGTGTTAAACTGCCTTCTGCAGGATCTGATTAATGACCAGACAGTGGGTTATAAAATCTCAGAGCCGGGGAAAGGTAGAAGCGATGCATCAAACGGGACAGCTATTATCCACGCAAGGATTCATTCTCACTTCCCTGACAGTGTTCCAGAAACTCAAGCACCTCAAGCTCATTTTTTAGGTCAGCAAGTGTCTTTACTATCCCTCTGAATCTTGTGCTCGCCCACTCTCATTCTCAGCACCTCTGTCCTTCAGACTATCCTTCAAATCCCTAAACTGTTTACTGTCGACATTTGACATTGGATATGCTTCACAATAAAATTCACTTAAACACACACGCTCTCATGCACAAAGGAAGCCATTTTCTCAACTTGAGAAATGAAGTGGTGTTAAATGAATGGATTGCCTTAAACCTTTTCTTCTTAAACAAAAGTCTCTCCAGATGACCTGCTACCTCGCAATCATTTCAGCTATGCGGGGATGAGCCTACAACTTTTCATAATGTTGCACGTGTGACGTTTTCTTTGTTGTGATATTTAGTATTTACTGCAACAAACCCCACCATTCCATGTCAGATCATGCATTAGCAATGCATGGAAATGTTGATTGGCTGGACTCTGGCAGGAATTAAAATTCCAGTCTAAATGTGGACCGCTGCCTGTCTGGTGAAGAACAATGTAACACTATGGGGTTCTGCCCCAGCGCTCTTTGAAAGAGCGCAGGGGTCGCAAGGTTAAATGTCTCCTGGTGACTCACTTCCTGTCAACAAAAGCTGAAGATGATGAGGCTCAACAGCTGGTGGTCATCGCTCATAGAGAGGAGTATTGTGGGCTGGATGGAAGCCACAGGCAGGGGGGTAAAGCAGATTCCAGGCAGGTTGTCATGGTAATGATAAGGTGAACTTTGACCCTTGGTGATTTGAGAGTCCGACCCACACAATGGGATATGTTCAAAGTGCAGGAATGGCAGCAGAGGCCGACTGTAATCTAGAATGATATTTAAAAATACACCTCCCCTCTACCCTCATCTCTTTTTCTTGTTCTGCTTGTGGCACCGACAATGTGTTTTCTGTGCTTCCCAAACTCTCTTTCTCTTTGTCTTTCTCTCCATCTTTCATGTTATTTTCCTGCCTCACCGTCATCCGAACTGCTACTGTCTAAAACGAGCCAGCGAATGAGGCACTGTCAAGATATTACAGCTGCTGTGAAAGATTGTCAGCAAAGGAAGAAGAGTGGTTCAAGTCTCGAGAAAGGCTTTGAAACATTTTAAATGTTGTTACTGTTGTTATTGTTATTACTAATATCATTGAAAAAACGTTTTACAAATGCGATTTGTACTATCATTATGACGCAATCTCAAAAAAAAATTATAGATTAAAAAATATATAGAATCCTTGACAAATGGGGTCTCAATCCACCAGCCCTTAGACCACTTCAGATCCGCCAAACATGACCAAAAGTGGTTATAGCACAGGGCTGTATGTATCCTACAACGCTGCTCTGTTTGGTTTACAGGACCGTTCTTTCGGAACAGACATCGCTCGGGTCAGTTTTGCTGAACTGCTGGGAATGAACCACACATTCTGGTCCTGGGAACAATGAAAAGAACAGGACTCTGTTAGGGTTGACTCACTACGTTTTTCATCATGCATGGTTCAATAAGGTTGGGTATGTTTACGGTACGCTACATGCTCTGCTATACGTCGATCTGTTGTTCACACGTCTCCTTTGGGGTCCGTCTATCCGTCTGGCCGTCCATCTACCCTTCAACCAACGAGAAAGAAAACACTTCATGTTCAAATCAAAATGTCAGACACGGATGAGAACAGCCAGCGTCACGACAGCGTGGAGACGGGCCTTGTTCTGACACCAGACCACCAGCTGGGCATGAAATGCGTCAATCACTTCAACATTAGCGTGATTAATGAATCAGAGAGAGTGCACAGAAGGAAGCTGTTAAAGATGGCTAGCAGTTTATAATATGGATGAGCACCGGCCTGACCTTCTGAGATGCCGGTCTGGAATTGTACCAGCTGCAAATCTTTATGGGGAGTAAAATCATTACCCATTGTACGGGACACCTCGGTCGTGATCATAAATAGAACAGGATACGTCTGGGACGGGGCGAGAAGCCATGTGCAGCGTTGCCAGATTGGGCCAGATTTCCCGCCCAATCTGGCAATACTGGCCATGTGCAGATGGAGACCTAATCCGACGTTGTCCCTGTAACACAAGAGGATAATTCTGCACAGTGAACCGTGTTTGTCATCTTGTACGGTACGTTTTCTTGGACGCGAACCGCTACAGCCTCAATAGGCAGACTAAAGGCTCAGTTATGGTTCCACGTCGACGCAACGCGATGACCACACAGACACTTTGACGCAGTCGTGAACCTGTTTTTGGTTCTGCGTCTAGTTTTAGTGAGCGGACCAATCACAGCCCTTGATGCTTCGTAGCCTCGATGGCAAAGGTTAAACATTTTGAGAGGCGCACGTCAGGCCGCGGTGGACGCAAGGAGGGTTCCGAAAGGACGTAAGGGGTCCGTAAACCGCTTCGCGTTGCGTCGACGTGGGACCACAACTCAGCCTTAACGGTGCTAACGTTTTGGATTCCAGGTGCTTCTTTGATTCGCAAAATCCACACAAATGTGAAGCATCTGCCAGTGTGCTTGTTATGCCGCTGCCGGGCCGGCGAATAAGCAGTGTTGTGTTATTTGTGGCTGTGGAGTCTCCACACATTTCGCGCCGGGCGCTGCAGAGAGCATAGCCAAGCAGACGGGGGGGCAGTGGGGTCTTTGGTCGCAGCCCGGACACCGTGCCATCGGTCCCAAGCATCTAGTCTGACATTCAAGTCCTCATCCTCCCTCCCGGTTCCTCCCTATCTGGGTCTGACATGAAACGCCGCGTAGAATAACTCACCGTCGCCGCCCAGACAGAGTGGGTGTCGCCTGATATTAGTCTGCCTCCCCAGGAATAACGCCCAAGGTTTCTGATAGTGGTCATTATTATTCAAATGAGGACACATCCGCCCACTATGGCGCGGCTCTTCCCATTGGCGCCATCATGTTTACACTCTAAGCCCCGCTCTTTAAAGCTCCTCCTTATAGGCCCTTTTCACTGGGCTGTTATCGTAGGACAAACACAGGGGATGCTCGTAACACTGATTATGGGTCTGCTCCAATGCTGTACCAGGGCGCGGGCAGTAGACTAAACCAGTGAAGATAACACAGCTGGTACATGAATGGAGCCCATCCATCGTTTGGGTGATGAGTGACAGCAGTGTTTTGTCCTACGATGACACGTCTGTGAGGAAGCTCTGTTCAGCGTGACTTTAATTCAGTTGTTGCCGGTTCATTTGTCTTTGGATGGTCGCGTGAAGTCATGAAATATTGACAGTACCCTGTTTTGTAGTCGGAACACATTATGATTGGGAAATATATCCTTCAAATTGTTAGGTTTGGCATGGCAGACGGTTAAATGTATAAAAGAAATAAGGGAAGTATATAGGCAAACCTAATGGGGTTGATTTGAATTTTACGATGCGTTCATTTGACTAACTGAATGGCTAAATATTCATTTGGGGTGATTTAAATAAAACCATCCATCACGCATTCCTCCTCATGATGCATGCTAACTATGTTTTCTCCATCCTGTAGTTGTTATCCTAAGTACTTGGACGATGGATTCATGGGGGCCACAATGGATTCGGTGTGACACCCATGAAAATGCTACAGGAGTTATGGAACCAGCCATCAGACAATTGGCAATATGTGCTTTAGAAAGGACCAATCTGTTTGTGACATGGGGGACTGCCAGTGATCAGCAGTGGATTAGACAAGAAATAATCACTTGGAATAATTCAATATATCAAATCAATTATGGATCAGTTGGATAAAGGTTGTTCAGCATTAAACACTAGCACAGAAATGCCGCCCAAGGTTTTGTGATTGCTGATTGCTGAAATGACTGCTTGACTCTGTTTCAGATCATTATAAAATCGTATAAATTCTTCGCTATGAGAAAAACAAATGTCTGAGAAATCTAGCAAATCCCTTTGAGCTCTTGTGACTTGACAGGAAAGATTGAATCGACAAGCAAACTTGTGGTTAGCTGCAGCCCCCTCTAATCAGGTACCCCAAGTCCTACTGGCTGCTGGCATGTCCTACAGCCCCCTTGTCCTGGTCGCTGTCAAGAAGTCAGTCAGGCCCTAGCTTGCCCTCCTACTGGTGATTGATAACAGATGTGTCCCTCTCGCTTGCTCTCTCTCTCTCTCTCTCTCTCTCTCTCTCTCTCTCTCTCTCTCTCTCTCTCTCTCTCTCTCTCTCTCTCTCTCTCTCTCTCTCTCTCTCTCTCTCTCTCTCTCTCTCTCTCAAACACTCTCTCTCCCTCTCTCTCACTCTCACTCACTCACTCACTCACTCACTCACTCACTCACTCACTCACTCACTCACTCACTCTCACTCACTAGCTCTCTCTTCTGCTCTCTCTTTCTCTGTCTCTCTCTTGTTCTCTCTCCTGCTCTCACTCTCTCTTCCTCTCTCTCTGATGCTCTCTCTGATGCTCCCTCCTCTCTTTCTCTCTCTTGTTCTCTCACGCTCTCTCTCTCTACCTCCCTCTTCATCCCCCCCCCTCTCTCTCTCTCTCTCTCTCTCTCTCTCTCTCTCTCTCCTCTCTCTCTCTCTCTCTCTCTCTCTCTCTCTCTCTCTCTCTCTCTCTCACTCATTACTAGCTCTCTCTTCTGCTCTCTCTTCTCTGTCCCTCTCTTGTTCTCTCTCACTTCTTTCATCTCTCTCCTGCTCTCGCTCTCTCCACCTCTCTCTCTTCTCTCTCTTATGCTCTATCTTCTCTTTCTCTCACGCTCTCTCTCTCTACCTCCCTCTTCATCCCCCTCTCCTCTCTCTCTCTCTGTCTGTCTGTCTCTGTCTCTTTCTCTCTACCTCCCTCCCTCCCTCCCTCTCTCTCTACCTGCTGAGAGCTCAACATGTGCCTACCCCAGGCAGCCAGCCGGTAATCCAGCAGCGTCACCTTAAGTGAACCCGTTCAGCTGCCTGGTGCGCACCCCCCGGTCCCCGTCCGGTACTCTCCGCACCGCCGCTGAGTCTGCGATTAAGAAGGATCAACAGCTGCCCAGGGAACTCAAGTCTCCATGTTGCCTCGTTTAGGGACTGGGGCGCAAATGGAGTGTTTCTGACATTTCTGAGTCAGAGGGAAGCGGGGCATTCTGGATGTGTGTCTACTGCGTGCTGCCGTGGCGGGCTGACTGATCTGACTGTGCCCCCCCCACCCCCCCCCCCCCCCCGGAGCTCTCGCTGTGGGTTCCCCTGTTTCTCTGGTTGCCAGCCAGATGAAAGGTCTGTGGTGATTACAATGTGATTCTATTCAAGACATCTTGGAGCGTCGAACAAAGCGTAACCATCGAAACAGCACAAAATTAACACGGCTATTTCGTCATTATAATGAAGCATGAATATAGATTTATTGCAATCTTATTTTGACAACCCCTAATATGTTTGAGTGCCAATATGTTGCGAATACAGATTTCCGTCTGCTATTTGTAGCCACTCCAACATCATAAAACTGTCGCTTCTGTATTACACAATCAAATATACAGCCCACTTTCTATTATTAAGTAACTTGTCCTGTGACTTTTTGTCTCTTTGTGCTTCCTGCATTCAGTCCACAGCCATTCACCAGCTAACACCACCTACAGCCTAACCATGCCTTATTTATTCTTCTCTAGCATTTCACCATTTTGCTGTCAGTATTTTTTCACACTATTTCTCCAATGACAATAATGAC
>NC_082385.1:7348450-7366210 GCF_031168955.1 Gadus macrocephalus | reverse complement strand
ATGATTGAATTCCTAAGAAATAAAGGGGAATTGGTTATGGGTGTCCTAATAATAAGTTATACAATTATTAACATCAGCAAGAGTATTTTGGCAATCCGGTCGTTCATTGGCTCTGATACACATTTTTGTAACAAAAATAAAGCTTTTTATTTCTATGAGGGGACACACTTCAGGGTCGATTAGGACACATGTCAAGAGACTGCTTGTTGCTTGCTTCTACACGCACTAGAGTGCCTTCTAGTTCTTTCTGTCGACTGGGGAGGATAATCAGACAGGAAGTTGTAAATATGTGATTGTGTGTCTTTGAAGCGGCCACGTTTCTCCGAACAACAGGCGTCATTGATGTTCAGAAGGAAGAATGACTGATAGATCGCTCACACCTGCCAGCTGAGTTTGGTTGATACAAGACCCTTTACGACCCTCTCTCTCCCTCTCCCTCTCCCTCTCCCTCTCCCTCTCCCTCTCTCTCCCTCTCCCTCTCCCTCTCTCCCTCTCTCTCTCTCTCTCTCTCTCTCTCTCTCTCTCTCTCTCTCTCTCTCTCTCTCTCTCTCTCTCTCTCATATATGAAACACACACAGGTGAAATCTCTAACACACACACTGTCTCTTTCCCAGTCTCTTTGTTGTGCTATGTGAAGTCAAAGACTGTGGTTGTATTTGATGTATAAAATAATGTGAAATTTAAGGCTCCCTTGAGGACAAGTTGCTTTTAAAACTTTCCAAAAAGATGCCACTCTCTTTAGTATTTCTATCAGTTCAGTGTGAGTGTGCGTGTGAGTGTACATGTGTGTTGTATTATATATTTGCCCCATACAAATTAATACAAGCAATGACTAATTTAATGCAGCCTAGTCATAGAGATCACAGCACTGTCAATCAATTACTCGATTAAAGTAATCTATTGGTTAATTTCACTTCTATGCATTCTTTATTGTCTAAGACAGTAAAAATAATGTGTTTATTTTCTGTGAAAAAAACTAAAATAACACGATCACATGGCTTTCCATGCATTTTTTATGAATGGTAGGTTGAAGAAGTACCTATAGTATAAAGCACAATTTACATAAGGGCAGAAGATAAAGTACCCTTTGAAGTCCCTTGCATGTGGAGGTGGTTTGTTGAGCTGAAACTGCGATCGGAGGGATCTGTTCACATTGTGCTCTTTTTTTAATCTGACAGTGTTTTCTCAGTTCTCTTCTGTCTCTCCCCAAACTGCTTCAAACAGCTAAATTCTTTCACTTCTCTTTTGTTTCTTTTCCTCTTTGGATTCCTCCTCTGAATATTAACCGGTTGAAGCACTGTTGACTTCGAAAAATCCTTTTGTGTTTGGTGCTAAAGTTGTTTGGTTGTTTTGCTGTGCAGCACCTGAGAGATAAATAAAGTGATCTTTATTTTCTTTTTCAGCCCATAACAAAAAAGGAACTTAGAAGTTTAAACCTCACTGCATAAAGGGATTTGGTTTTCATAACTGTTTTCTCAATACAATTAAAGCTTTAAAAAACACTGTGTTCTGAAAGCAACAAGCTGGACAAACTTGGCCTGTGGTATGAATAAGCATGTGTGTGTGTGTGTGTTTGTGTGTGTGTGTGTGTGTGTGTGTGTGTGTGTGTGTGTGTGTGTGTGTGTGTGTGTGTGTGTGTGTGTGTGTGTGTGTGTGTGTGTGTGTGTGTGTGTGTGTGTGTGTGTGTGTGTGTGTGTGTCTGTCTCTCTGTGTGAGGGGGTTTTGTCTTTCTGTTTGTCTGTGTCTGCGGGTATGTGTGTGATTTGTCATCACTATGTGCATAAGTTGTAGGGAGGAATATAGCAAAATATAAATGGGTAGAATGAAATAGAGCACAAGATAATAGAGCTCATAGAACACAAGAGAATACAACAGAGTGGAGCAGAGTGGAACGGAGTAGAATACATCGTCTGCCTCAAAGGGTGAAACGTGTTGCGGGAGGGCCTTAAGTGATTTTGTCGTGAGCCATTCATCTGTGTTCTTGAAAAGTCGACTACTTTCAAGAAAACTCTGTGAGCAATAAATAATTGTTGACATAAGTTTTTGGTCTTGTCTCGGGTTTCGGACAGGCAGGACAGAAACACCTTGCTGTGAAATCAATAAATCTGCCAGGGAAGTATACTTTCCCACAACACAACATGAGGCAAAACGCAAGCTGACTGCACCATCAGTCATTGTAAATTGGACCTGGTTTATTTAGTGGCAGCTGAGGCCTGAAGGTGGCTGCCGATTCCCCCCCCCCCAAGCTCAGCGATGCCTCTGCCTCTGCCTCCTACTGCCTTCTTAGGGGCCACTCACAGTAGGGCCATTTGCCTGTTCCGTGCTGCAGGAAGATTCAGCACGATTCCCCCACTCCCCCCGCTGGTCCGTGGTCACACTGCTCCCAAAGGCCGTGGCCTGGGCACAATTGCTCCGACCTTCATACATACGTCATCACGTCGTAATACGATAAATACGTCATCACCAAGCGTCCTCGCCGCCATAACAACAATGGAGAACAACAACGTGAATGCTGTCGTCGGCCCAAATTTCAAGTAAACACTCGACTTCACTATCGCACCAACGTAAACCCACTCGTGAACCGCTTGCCGCCATTGTTTAAAATGATTGTTGTTGGGAAGAAGGGCATGGACCTATAAAGAAAGAAGGGTCGCGCAAGGACTACGTCATCCAGCTCACGTTATGTATCCGCGTGTCATCTCATTAGCATCTGTACTTTGGCCACGGCACACCTCTCCCAAGTGTCCCGTGGCCAAGGGGCTGTTCCGTGCTGGAATACGGATGGCGTGGTCACATTAGCCAAACGTTCTAGACTTTAGTATGCAAATGAGCTCGGGCACGGGGCCGCGGCCCTAGTGTGAGTGGCCCCTCATTGTCCGTTGCACTGGTTTCCTCTCTAGCCTAGCAGCACTGTCAGACTCAAGCAGTGTTAATCAATCAATCAAACTTTATTTGTATATCAATTTCACTTTCATATAAGAAATTGTAACACCAAGTGCTTAAAACAATCCAAAGTTGTTTAATTAAAAGTCTGACTAAAAAGGTATGTTTTGAGTTAACCTTAATGGTGACATACTATACCACCAGGTGTGAGTGGGATTAGCCGTTACAAGCCGTTACGAAAATCTGCCTCTTCTGACATCACAAGTGGGCGTGTCCGCCTAGATGTACCCTGGATTGATCAGTCTACCAGCCCTACCCAGTGGACTGTAGCAAACGTTGCTCATCTATCCGTCATACATCTAGGTAGACACGCCCACTTGTGATGTCAGAAGAGGCTGATTTTCATAACGGCTTGTAACGGCTAATCACACTCACACCCTGATGGTATAATATGTCACCTTTTAAAAACATCAACGCTCTCTGTGTCATGTTCCTTCAGGGTGTGGTTCAGAGTGTGTCCCCGCCCCGGCCCCAAACCAGGCAGCTGATTCCTGCGAGGCAGTCCCATGGCGTGCCCCATTGATTATGTATTGGCGCCGCCATGGAACACTGGACCGCTCTAGCAGGGGGTCACTGGGTTTTACCTTCATGCTAATCAGAGTGTTATTTGCAACGCGTTCAGCCATGTGATTGGACGTTCAACATTCAATGAGCATTGGCCGACTTTGTTTCCTGGTTCAAAGGGTTTCCATGGGCAACGGGCACGCCCAGAGGGTGCAGCTTCACATTATCGATGAGTGAAACGTTTTCTGGCCTGATGTTTTATGTCTTACAAACAGATTAATCTTACCCCTGATGTCTTACTTTAGTGCAACGGTTACATTTCATCAGGGACCACTAACGACACGCTTCACTTAAATCCAAATGAAAAAGGCATCTGTCATTTAATGATGCCATGAATAAGTACTACACAATAAAAGCCCCACTCTCTCCCAGGTCTCTGTGCACAAGCGTCAGGTCTCTCTTAACTCTGATTAGTTCCAGTGATATAGTAGCAAGTAACACTCAGACGGCTATACGGTGCTCCCATCTGTCTGATTGGTATTAAAAAGTCAGACAACAGGGACTTATTATAACTAGTAAATGTATAAATAGCAAATGTATCAACCTTAAGGTACAGTATATGCATAGCTTAAGATAACAAGACAGGAGCGGCCAAGTAATGTTACATTGAGTTTGAAGCGTTGGGACCGATATCTTCTTCTTAAACCATGATAATGCTTGAGGTGGGCTTAGATTCCATTCCAGCCTCCACCAGGTATGTAAGGTGGTGTACATGGTGGTGTACATTGTGGTGGTGTGTGTAGTCCCGGCAGTCAGCGCAGAAGAAGGTTGTGCGCTGCAGATAAGTCATCTAGCGAATGGAAGGCTCCCTCCGTGTTGTCGATAAGGCGCAATTTCCCGGCCATCGACTTTTGCCACTCACCTCTCGGCACTGATATCAGGTCTGTTTTAAATTAACCACATGTGACTGCGGCTCTGAGAAAGGCCCTTTGTGGGGCTGAGGTGGAGCGCAGCAGAGGAGAATGAGAATGAGGAGAAAGAGAGAGAGAGAGAGAGAGAGAGAGAGAGAGAGAGAGAGAGAGAGAGAGTGGGGACATTGAAGGAGAAAGGGGGCAGCAGGATTAAAATGTGTTTGAATGTTATTGAGCTAATAGAGTTTGAGATTCTAGGATGGCGTGCTATTTCATTTAAATTGGCCGGGAGTCAGGCAGTAGCAGTTTCTTTGGAGGGGGGGGAATGTTGGCTCTCGTTTTAAGGAGTGTGCATGTTTGGTGCTGAAACGATTAGTCAATTGTCAGAAGCTGAGGAACATTTGTTTATTATAATTTCCAAATTGTATTAGTCGTTCATCATTTTGTAATAATGCCATTTGCGCTACACTCTTCTGCTGCTTCAGTAATCCAGGCTTTTGGTTATCTTTCTCTGGTTCACATCGTTATTGAATGATTGATTACTCCAGTGTTTCCTGGCTTGTATCAACGGATCCACGTTTAAGGCAGGAGGAATAATTAATGAGAATATTCAATAATGAACAGTCAGTCGCAGCCGTGTTGCGTCCGTAGGAACGAGGAACATATCCCATTTACAGGTCTGTTTGGAACGCCAGAGGGTATACGTGTAGAGGCTCCAACCTGGTCCGTAAACATCAGCAGGTGTCTCCCAGTGTCAAGTGTTGGGAACACTGAGAACTAATCGAATATTAACCCTGTTCTTCTTACGGGATTGGTTGACACTTGCCTGGTAATTACTTTCTCCTCTTGGATTGGCTGAAACTCAGCCTGTTAACTCTTTTCTTCCCCACGATTGGCTGACACACAGCCTGTTAACTCTGTTCTCCGCCGAGATTGGCTGACACTCAGTCTGTTGACTCTGTTCTCCTCCACGATTGGCTCACACTCAGCTTGTTAACTCTGTTCTTCTACATAATTGGCTGACACTCAGCCTGTTAACTCTGTTACCCTCCACGATTGGCTGACACTCAACCTGTTGACTCTGTTCTCCTCCACGATTGGCTGACACTCAACCTGTTGACTCTGTTCTCCTCCACAATTGACTGACACTCAGCTTGTTAACTCTGTTCTCCTTCAGGATTGGCTGAGCAAGTTTGGCTATCTCCCGCCCCCGGACCCTGTGACTGGCCAGCTCCAGACCCAGGAAGCCCTGACCAACGCCATTAAAGCCATGCAGAAGTTTGGAGGGCTGACAGAGACCGGAGTCCTAGGTATGAGGGAATGTGTTGTGCAAAGGGAGGGAGGGAGGGAGTGAGTGGCTACACACGAACATGTGTGCATGCCTGTTTGTACATAGTGTGTTTGTGGACGTCTATGTGCTTACACTGGTGGTGTGTCAGTTTAAGTTTGTCTAAAAGTTCCTTTATTAGATGATTGTGTTCCAATGGCTTAATGTGATAGATAATAGCCATAATGGGTCATTATAGATTAATAATCTTAAATTAGTTTGGAATTAGCTTTGATTATGTCTGTCTGCCAGTCACCCTGCTACAGCTGACTGAGCTTTAATTATGACTTTAATTATTGAACACGTCCGTTAACTGGTACAAGCAAGTTAACTTTTAAAGAATGTCTTTACATACCCTGCATTCTATTCTCTTATATCCCACTCTACTTTACTCTATTATACGGTGTTATTTTACACCTTACTCTGGTCTATTCTACCATGTATTATGTTGTATTCCTCTCTATTTCATTCTACTTATTATACTCTACTCTACTATTGTATTCTACTCATCTACTGTGTAATACTCTCTCTACGACTGTATCATACTCTACGACTGTATCAAACTTTATTACATACCACTTTACTATTGGACTATTCTACTGCACTCCTCTGTTCTACTCTACTGTATGAATTAACTCCACTTCTGTACTCTACTCATTGTATCGTACTCAACTCCACTCATGAACCCTTACTGTATCATGCTCTCCTCTCCTCCAGACCAGGCCACGCTGGGCCTGATGCAGACTCCCAGATGTTCTCTGCCAGATGTGTCTGAGCCAGACGGGACGACGGGCCGCAGTCGACGGAGCCTGAAACCCCAGAACAAGTGGACCAAGAGACACCTCTCCTGGAGGTCAGTACTGTAATACTATACACCTCTCCTGGAGGTCAGTACTGTAATACTATACACCTCTCCTGGAGGTCAGTACTGTAATACTATACACCTCTCCTGGAGGTCAGTACTGTAATACTATACACCTCTCCTGGAGGTCAGTACTGTAATACTATACACCTCTCCCGGAGGTCAGTACTGTAATACTATACACCTCTCCTGGAGGTCAGTACTGTAATACTATACACCTCTCCTGGAGGTCAGTACTGTAATACTATACACCTCTCCTGGAGGTCAGTACTGTAATACTATACACCTCTCCTGGAGGTCAGTACTGTAATACTATACACCTCTCCTGGAGGTCAGTACTGTGATACTATACACCTCTCCTGGAGGTCAGTACTGTCATACTATACACCTCTCCTGGAGGTCAGTACTGTGATACTATACACCTCTCCTGGAGGTCAGTACTGTGATACTATACACCTCTCCTGGAGGTCAGTACTGTAATACTATACACCTCTCCTGGAGGTCAGTACTGTGATACTATACACCTCTCCTGGAGGTCAGTACTGTGATACTATACACCTCTCCTGGAGGTCAGTACTGTAATACTATACACCTCTCCTGGAGGTCAGTACTGTGATACTATACACCTCTCCTCGAGGTCAGTACTGTAATACTATACACCTCTCCTGGAGGTCAGTACTGTAATACTATACACCTCTCCAGGAGGTCAGTACTGTAATACTATACACCTCTCCAGGAGGACAGAATACTGTGATACTATACTATAATACTGTGATACTATACACCTCTCCTGGAGGACAGAATACTAATGCTATAATACTGTGATACTATACTATAATACTGTGATACTATACACCTCTCCTGGAGGACAGAATACTAATACTATAATACTGTGATACTATACTATAATACTGTGATACCATAATACTGTGATACTATACACCTCTCCTGGAGGTCAGTACTGTAATACTATACACCTCTCCAGGAGGACAGAATACTAATACTATAATACTGTGATACTATACTATAATACTGTGATACTATACACCTCTCCAGGAGGACAGAATACTAATACTATAATACTGTGATACTATACTATAATACTGTGATACTATACATCTCTCCTGGAGGACAGAATACTAATACTATAATACTGTGATACTATTCGTCTCTACTGGAGGTCAGGATACTACCCTGATATACTATACTATAATACTATACTATAATACTGTAATGCCATACACCTCTCCTGGAGGTCAGAATACTACACTATAATACTATGGTACTATAATACTATACTACAATACTACACTATAATATTACACCATTGTACTATAATACTATTCACCTCTGCTGGAGTTCAGAATACCAGAGGTTGTGCCATTTTTGTACCAAGGCATGATTTATATTCGTCCCACTCTCCTTGTAGTATTTGCTGGACATAAATTATGCTAATTCAGATTGAGACAAACACGCACACTTCTCTACAATCAGGTCAAATTTACACATCATTCAGGGCAATTTCCTCTTTCTACAAGCGTGTGCTGAATCTGACTTGGCACCCTTGTATGAGCCGAGTGTACGAACAAAAGCAAGATCAAATTAAGAGGAAAATATGCAAATGTTTTGCGATGAGTCCCATTGTGTGCATTTCGCTAAGGTCTGGAGTCAAAGTGACAAGCTGTAGTCAGCAGCTTGGTTATGGCATCATAGAGGAAACGTATTCAAGGGCTGCCATATATAGTCCAAGTAGAAACATTGTAGGATTGAGAGACCTACATTCAGCTTGGCTATAGTGTCACAGAAAGGCTTTGAAGATGCAAAAACTTTAACGTTTTATATGACATCATTACGGCCTTCGCAAGCGGTTAGAATAAATTATCTTTATTCAAGGAGAAATAGCCCAAAAACATAAATGACACCGAACAATGTTTTCATGCAGTGTTAAAAGTAGTCTGGGGCCTTTGATGTTATGTTATTAAGCCTGACACACTCAAACTCTTACACTGTCATGGCTGCAAGCCTACATTTACATCAATGCACACTCTCACATTCGCCGCCTATTCTCTCCAGTCTTTCTCTTCCAGCTCTCTCACTCTCACCCCTTCCTGTCGGCTCTCTGTCTCCGCAAGCGTGGAACAGACAAACCATCTCTTCCTGGGCTTCGCTCCTCTCTGTGTTCACGACACTCAAAGCTCTGTGCCACAGTGCACATCTGTCTTACTGGATTGATGACACATCCCCCAACTGTCCTCATCTGTCTGTCTGCTTTGAGGTATCTCTGGACTGTAAACATCTGTCTGTCTGCGTTGAGATTTCACTAGACTGTAAACATCTGTCTGTCTGCTTTGAGATATCAACAGACTGTAAAATCCGTCTGAATGCAATCAGATAACAGCGGATTGCGTCCGAGGATTACAGAGCTTGTACTGTATCCCTCGAATGCGGATGATAAAACGGATGGCTTATCTGGAAATCCACCGGGATGCCGCAGTGGTAATGTGTGGTGCGTTTTCAGAAGTTTTCCGGTAAATAATTGATATTCTGTTCAGGTTTGTTTCCTCCATTTCAATTCAAACTTTATCTCTGTCCCACTAGGGAAAATGTTGTTTTTCCTGTTCACGTAAAAGACACAGAATACAAAAAGTGAAATCCAATACAACGCAAGGAACAACATCAACATCAATAACAGCATCTTAAGATAGTACATTTATGAAGCATTTGTTTTATTTGTAGCCCTTTATTGCAGTCAGCGTCATACGACTGCACAAACTCCCATCCCACAACCCTTTGCCCTCCGAGAGGCAAGAGGAAAGGTCTTCACAACCCAGAGGTTGGGGCTTAAACTCTTGACAAAAGAACAGTTCCACTATCCGTCAAATACAGGAAGGGGCCGCCTGTAAACACTCATCTAACATCACCAATAACGAGACCTCAGGGTCTTGTTTGGGGAGTAAGTTAGACGATTTAATAATCCCCCAGATTTAAAGGTGCAATGTTTTCAGATTTGAGTGGCACCTAGGGGAACGGACTTGGCTGACACGGAATACTGATATTGATGAAATAAGAATCGTTGTGTTTTCGTAACATCAGAAAGTGCCCTTTTTTTATCCAGATAGGAAGCGGTTCTTCATCCACAGAGCCACTCATGTTTTTTTATAGTAGCTCTTAACGGACTAAACCACAATGCGGAACGAAGCCGCTAAACCTTTGCGACTTTCAATTTCGACCCTACATGGCTGAACATATGTATTGCAGCGAACGCTCTGTCCTCTCCCAGCACCATGCAAGCATTCCAACAGCAACAACCCCAGCAGACGTACACGGATCACACATCCATCCTTAGGACCCTAGATAGCATACATGGTGTGTGTGTGTGTGGTGGTGGATGACTGATTAGACCTCGGCTGGGTGAAGCGGCACTGCTCCAAGGAGTGCTGTGACCTGTCAGGAGGCCGCAGCACCTGCTCCGACTGTAACCAAGGGCTCCAACCCTGCAATAAACCGGTTCTATACATTATTCCGGTGTCCCGGTGGCAGAGGACCCCGGTAAGCCCATCTAGGGGGGGCGTGTGGCAGGGATCAACTGTTCCAGAATAATACAGCCTCGAAGCACGGCGGCCATTCGAGAATGCATCGTCTTGAGCGAGCCAAATGAACACCGCCAACGTGTTCGGATAACAAGCGGTGCTCCGCGGCGTTCCGCAGCGTTCCGAGGTGCAGTGTTAGCCGACAGGTGCCGGCAGGAGTTCTGTGCAGCAGAGGTTCATCTCAGTATTGTTGATGGTGTGTGCGTGCTGCGCGCGTGTGTGTGCGTGTCTGACGTGCAGTAGGCCTGTCAGGGAAGAAGGTGTAGCATGAGTTGTGTTAACGAATGCTGGAGAGGATGAGGGGGGGGGGGGGGGGGGGGGGGAAACGAGGACCTAGGCTTCTTTTCCTTCATTAGTGGAGCTGAGTAGAGGCTCCCTTTTGATTCGGTTTAAGCTGGTATTATTCATGGAGGAGAAGAGAGTACAATGTCTTCTGGAGTTGGAGCCGTTAGAAGTGGTGTAAAGCGACGTGTGAATTGTAATATCGGGCTAAGTAGACGTACATGTACCGTATCCTCCAATTATTCATGTGACAAAAGAGTGAAGAAATCCGGCTGTGAATCTATGGACGGAGAAGGGAAAAACTGCTCATAAAACAACATAAAAATGAGTTGGATGGAATCTATCGCCTGCTGTGTGTGTGTGTGTGTGTGTGTGTGTGTGTGTGTGTGTGTGTGTGTGTGTGTGTGTGTGTGTGTGTGTGTGTGTGTGTGTGTTGGGGGTGGGGGGTATATGCTTGTTTACCAGAGGCGAGTGGTGACTTTTGAATTTTTGAATCAGACATGCTGATTTACCCCCCCCCCCCCCCCCCCCCCGCCCCCCCATACACACACAAACAACCCTTTCTATTTCTACCAATCTAGATTCTAGTAAGGCAATGTCAGTGCGTGGCAATGCTTTTCAAGTGGATTCTTTTTAATTGTGCGTTGGCAACGCCTCCTTCAGCCAAACCGGGTGTATTCTTGAATACAATATAACATAACTTCTATTGTATAAAAAATGGGATTTTTAATGACGGAGTTGATGTGACGGCCGACAGAAGTGTGAAAGAGGAGGAGGTTCTGTGGGAATGTATAACTCAGCTGAGTCCCGACTGGGGGTGTCTAGTGGAGCCGTGTCCCATGATTTAAAAGCCGAGGCGAATTCAGCTCCCCCCTCCCCCCTCCCCCCTCCTTTATGAAAGCGGGAGAGATGACAGCGACCACGCGGCGGAGATGCTGAGCACCGGGCAGCATTCCATTTCAGCGTAGACTCGAGTCACATCAAGATCCAAAGTAACCCAGGCAGACGCACAACCGGAGTCAAAATGAAGTAAACTAGAGGGAAAAGAAAAAAAGATATTACAATGTTTTAACGCAAATAATGATGGGTGATTAAAAAGTCTTCTTCAAGAAACCCGGGCATGGGTCGCATTCACAGTTTATATAGACTGATCGCAACTGGCGTGTGGATGAGTGCATGCGTGAGTGTGTGTGTGTGTGTGTGTGCATGCCGTGCATCAATGTGTACGTTTGTGGCTGCGTGTGAGCATGCATGCATGCATGCATCATTGTGTGTGTGTGTGCGTGTATGCCAAGCGTGCATGTGTGCATGCGTGCATTCGTCCAGGGTTGCACAGGCAGACCTGTGAGACGAGAATCCTGGTGTTAAATAGAAGAGCTAGGCCCAGTCCCCACACACCCAGCAGTAGCAGAAGGAAGCTCATCGCGCAGATACAGGGTTCCATGAGGTATAGGATTCCACAGTGCGAGGGATATCTGCTACCGTACAGCCGGGCTCACGTGGGTTGGAGCTCTCTTGCGTTGTGTAGGGAGGATTAAGGCAACGGGATCTTGGCCGCGGCTGGAGCCAGTTGAGGTGTGTGTGAAGCAGAGGGAAACCGGGGAGAGCTTTCGTCAGCTCATGTAGAGCTGATAGCAGGTATCAGTCAGCGCAGGCTCTCCTAGGTATCTAACAGAACCGGTACATTCTGTCAAAGTGCAGGTCTGCTTAACGGTGTCTTTGAAGAGTTAAATAATCAGGAAATATGTCCAGATATTTACTTGTATTTCCATAGAAGCAAAGCATTTATTAAACCATAGTTCATGGAAAAAAATGGTAAGGACCTCTACTTTGTGCACACTACTTACATATTAAAATATATTTTCTTAATTTAAACACATGGTGTATTTGACCAGTTTCAGAACATTTACACCCAGATACGACATTAACTGCTGTTTTCCGCTAAACAGTGGTCAGGTAATGAATCACCTGGTATTCAGGCCCAGCTGTAAAGCGTACATATTGACAATATAACATAACATATAACATATAACCGCTGTGTCGTAACGTATAACTGGTGGTAGGATACTCTCACAGTTTACGTGTAGCTTGCTAGCTGGAGGTAGCAGCAGAGATTCGATCGGATCACGCCGGGAAACCAACAATCATCCGTTTCCCAGGTTCTAAATTGAACCGCGCCGGCAGAGCCGACTCTTATTCCTTGCGGAACACCGGTTGGAAATGAGTTCACCCCGGAGCGGACCGCACGCTGAGAGCACTCAAACAACCGCGCTGCCACCTTTCAATCTACCACAGAAACGTTTTTGTGCTCGCTCCCTTCATACCACAATCTAGCGGTGTATTTGACATGACAATGACGGCTTTCGCAATTTGTGTTTCCCGCGGAGCCAATGGGGTAACCCGACGCCAGCCGCGACTCAGGGGTAATCGTGTCCTTATGTGGCGTAAAGTGCCGTTGTCCATCTGACTGTGGCTGTGCCGGCGTTCTGTTGTTTCAGGTGAACTTTGATTTTTTTTTTTAAAGATTGTCACTGCTCTAAAACCACAAGTGTTATAATGGATCCGCCAGGCACTTACCTTGTTGCTACACCCCCGTGGGCGTTCCGATTGGGAACACGATAAGACGGAGTCATTAGGATGCTAATAAAAACACCAGTCTGGGAGGGAACGCCCAATACGCGCTCTTCAACGCTGCAATCTGTGTCACATTATTCAACGCATTATATTAATTGAACAACGTTAGCAGGCAATGTGATTCACGGCAAGTGGCAGTAATCAGGCCCAATTACATCATGCTATTCATGCTGCGAGGATCAATGCAACAGGACTAGTCAAATGAAAAGGCTTAATAAGAACGGTGGCATTGGATGGTGGCATTAGTGTTCTGTATGTGATGGGTTCTCTGATGAACCCTATTGACTGTAATAACGGCCCAGGTGTTTCTCATGCTCAGTGCAACACACACAGCCAGTGAATGAGTCAGGCTTCCGCGACTACTTTCAATGTAACAATCATCACAGGCCCTGCCTCATGCTGGTAGCTTTGCCGGGATAGCCTACTGTTTAACCCCCAGTGGGGTGTATGACTGTGTGTCTCCGCACAAGGTTTAGTGGGTTTTTCAGCACTAAAAGGGATAGAAAGCAAATATTATGGTTTTTTTCTATGAACTTCATGCTCGTCCACTGGACTCACCACTTCATCAGAGACCAGGTTGTTCTGCATTATATATAAGTGATTGGCCTACGCTGGCTAACACATGCTGTTGGTTTTACCCGCATAAAAATCAACAGATGCCACATTGTATACTGCATATCCATTAATAAATTGTTTCTCTGCCTAGACTTTGTCAGAGAGGCAATGTAAAGATAGTACATCACAAGATTCTCACCATCTTAATGTTCACATGTTACCAAGGTTATATTGTACGGCATGGGTCACCTTGAAATGGCTCTCCTATGAAAGTGATTGCCACTTGACACTTCTTTATGCAATCAACAAGCGATAGATGGATAGAAGAAGAGGGATAAAGAAATAGTGGGGATTACAAAAGGAGAGTGCAGAAGATGGCCATAATGATCGCTGGAAAGGGGGAAAAAAAACATGAGTGGAGTAAGCGAGAGAGAGAGAGAGAGAGAGAGAGAGAGAGAGAGAGAGAGAGAGAGAGAGAGAGAGAGAGAGAGAGAGAGAGAGAGAGAGAGAGTGTTTTGGTAATCTATGAGCAGCAAGTCTTGCTTCAAACAGATGCTAAATTGACTCCAGGGCTTTTGTTACTGTTTGCCTTGTGTGCGCAGGTTGAGTGCCCCTGGCCATGAAATGGAAACCCCCCCCAAAAAAATGCTGGACGCAATGACAATGAAATATGCGAACAGAATCTGTAGTTTTCATGCGTGAGCTGGCAAGAAGGTCCCCACGGCCAGCGAACTCGTTCTGCCGAGCTGTTTAGCATTTCACTACCTCCTCCACCTCTCCATCCTCCTTGCTCTTTCACTTCTGCATATTTCTCCCGCTGCTCTAATGCTCTTTCTGTCTGACGGTGTCGTCCCCCGTACTTGATACGTAACACCTCTCGACCTCCTCGCACACCTTGTCTCTCCCTCTTCCCCGTCTCCTGTTTTTACTCTGTCCTCCTTTAGATTTAGACTCCTCCCTCTTCTGTCCATTTCTGTCATTATAATCCTACTTTATTTCCCGTTTTTTTTATTTTTGCCTTTCCCCAATTTTGGAATACTTAACCCACATTTGTGTATGTTTTCATTTAACAGTCACCGTGACTACAGCCTCCGACTTTAACCAGATAGGTTCCCTGAGCCTCAAGTGTGGTCATTATTTATAATAATTCTTCAAGTTGATTTGTTTTGGTGTAATTTCTGGAGTGTTTTGTAGCGATAACACAGATTCCTCTGAGGCGGTCTGATGTGAGTTTACATCAGGCACCCTGCCGTGCGTTGAAGGAGAGCATTGTTTCATTCTCTATTGAATTCACGCTAACTTTCTTAATGTTCAAACGGCTGCCTTCGTCCCTTGTGATATGCTAAATTGCTGAGAAACGTGACCTTGCTTTGAAAGATGGATCAACCCGTCTCTTTCTCGTAGCCTCACTTCTCTCATCTCCCCCTCGGCTCTCTGGGGTCCCCTTATCCCTTTTTTGTCATCAGTCGTCTTTTGCATTGCATGTTCACCCCCCACGAAACACCCTCTCTCCTTATTCCACGGTGGCTTTTGAACTGTGATTGACTTACTTGCCTTGAACTTACTCACCTTCTTACTTGGTTACTTTTTCTATCAACCTTATTAACCTACTTACTCTCTTAGGACTCCTTAGATAACTTACTAACTTGCTTAAGTTACATACCTTACAACGTACTTAGCCAACTCAACTACTTACATGCTGGTTTAATACGGCTCAAAGTCACTTCACAAAGTCACTAGTCTACCGCAACTTATTTTCTGTACTCTTACTACATACTGGAGCTGTGTACCCCAGTTAAGAGTTCATGAAAAAAAAGAAGACGAGAACAAATGGTTTTGTGACGAAGAATTTGACAAGGCAAAGCGACTTACAGTGAGTACATTTGTCAAATGAAAGAGAAACAAGATATATATCGCTGTCGCTACAGTAAGGACGTTCAGAGAACCAATAGCCACGCACTTACAATTGCTAGGTTAACCATTCCCCATACACAACAAAGATAGGTAGAATCAGATTCTACACAATGCTGAATACTATTTTTAACTGCAAGGACGCACAACATACATACTATCAGAAGTCGGTGGGGTCAAACACCATCGCATAATGAAGGGAGTCAAACAGAATTCAATCTTAAATCCAAAAGGTAATTAATTTGAATGGTACCAAACAAGGCGAAACAAATGTCTAGGGATCATTAGTTTAAATTCAAGTGGGGCAAGAATTAGACAAAGCAAAGTGCCCGTTTGAAAGAGTAAAGCAGCAGAGTGTCTGCTTCAACCGAGGGGGTGCCGACCTGAAGGAGAGTGAACCTGCTTTAATGACCCCCCCCCCAGTACTCAGGTGTGGTCGACTAGGTCGTTATCATGCTGAGGCCTGGCCCTGCCCTTTGTAGTGGCAGTGTCACGACCCTCACGTGTGCAGGTGGTCGTGATTGAGATTCAGACCCGGGATTCCGTGAGGTCATTTTCAACTCTTTTACGCCGCGTTCACACTGCACACGTCCGTCGACGGACGACAGGGGGGGCGTGTCTGTCGTATGGGTAACGCGATCTGATTGGCCAGGAAAAGTTGCATGAAAAGTTGAACATTTCTCCGCTTTTTGACCCCCCCCCCCCCCCCCCCCCCCCCAGGGTGAGGACGTTCCCCAAGGAGTCGGCGCTGCTGGGGCGGGACACGGTGCGGGCGCTCATGCACTACGCGCTGAAGGTGTGGAGCGACATCGCGCCGCTCAACTTCCACGAGGTGGCGGGCAGCGACGCCGACATCCAGATCGACTTCACCAAGGCGGACCACGACGACGGATACCCCTTCGACGGGCCGGGGGGCACCGTGGCCCACGCCTTCTTCCCCGGCGAGCGCTTCAACGGCCGGCGACACGCACTTTGACGACGACGAGGCCTGGACCTTCAGGTCCCCAGGTGAGCTTGGGTTAGGATGGTGTGTGTGTGTGTGTGTGTGTGTCTGGGTGTGTATGTGGGCGGGTGTCTGGGTGGGAGGGGTGTGTGTTTGTGTGTGTCTGGGTGGGAGGGGTGTGTGTTTGTGTGTGTCTGGCTGGGAGGGGTGTGTGTTTGTGTGTGTCTGGCTGGGAGGGGTGTGTGTTTGTGTGTGTCTGGGTGGGAGGGGTGTGTGGATTTGGGTGGGTGGATTTGCGTCTTTCGGTGGCTGTGTGTGTGTTTGTGTGTATCTGGCCGGGAGGGGTGTGTGGTCGGGAATGTATGGCTGGGTGTATTTGTCTTTGTCTTTGTGTGTGTGTGTGTGTGTGTGTGTGTGTGTGTGTGTGTGTGTGTGTGTGTGTGGTGTGTGTGTGTGTGTGTGTGTGTGTGTGTGTGTGTGTGTGTGTGTGTCTGTGTCTGTGTGTGCACAGACACAGACTGTGTTTCATCAATCTTAAACATATTTGTCTGACTGTCTGACTCTCATCCTGTGACTTTGTGAGAAATCAAGAATAAAGAGTGACAGGGAGAGATTTGTGCATGCATGCGTGTGTGTGTGTGTCTACCTACACTTAGAGTGTGTGTGTGTGTGTGTGTGTGTGTGTGTGTGTGTGTGTGTGTGTGTGTGTGTGTGTGTGTGTGTGTGTGTGTGTGTGGGTGTCTTGGGGTGGCGGTGTTGAAGGATGAAGCCGAACCAAAGAGTGTCAGGAATTGACCCGAAGAACTCCCACAGACTTCTGAAGTGGTCTGAAGCATGAGGCACAGACGGAGGGAAGTGGTCAGAACAGTACAAATCAAAGTGGAAATAGATGTCGAAAAATTGTCTGGAGTCTGTTCCTCAAAGCTTTACGAATCAACCGTAGCACACTAGCTGTCAGACGAAATGTCCAACTCGTGTTCCTTCTCTCAGCTCATCGTCTGAATACTTTAATCTATTCTTACGTATATGTATTAATGTTTTAATATTCCATACATTCAACCTAGCTAATCTAGGTCGTGATGAATTCGGTCTTCTCTTGACTTCGAATCTTTCCATCTGTCCACCGTCTGTCCTTTATAATTAGAAAAAAATAAACTTAATCTAGCCGTATTCAAACTTCTGATTATAAAAGTAAACCTCTCAGAGATACAGAGTCTCTGGAGGTTTATTTCCAAATAAAAACAAAGGAGGTATCAGCAAGCAAGGCATGGCTGAGCCTTTTAATTACAAATGAATTT